>NC_048307.1:61764178-61993638 GCF_013100865.1 Trachemys scripta elegans | reverse complement strand
GGGGGAGTGGGGGAGCGCAAGGTGGAAGTTTCGCCTAGGGTGCGAAACGTTGTTGCACCGGCCCTGCTTGACAGGGGATCAGTGGGTTACAGAGCATTGTAATAAGCCATACAGCCATCACTGTCTGACCTATCGGCCTTTCTCCTTAAAGGAAACCTGCACAACACTTTCAAAAGATGAGCCTGGGAGCTTAAATTTATAACTTTGCTAGACACTAAAAATCATGGACTGAACAGAGACACTGGATTTATGCCTTATTACAACAATCTGTAACCCACTAACCCTCTCTTTTTGTTCTAGGACTGCAGAGGTGATAACAGGCCAATTCACCTTGAATGATCCCTTAGAATGTGTGCTAACTACTTCTGCTAAACAATCTGTTCCACTTTTTATTTAGCTGTCAGGCTCAGAGTACCCCCCAGGACCGGCTCCAGGGTTTTGGCCGCCCCAAACAGCCAAAACAAAACAAACAAATAAAAAAAAGCCGTGATCGCAATCTGTGGCGGCAATTCGCTGGGAGATCCTTCGCTCCGAGCAGAAGTGAGGGACCGTCCGCCGAATTGCTGCCGAATACCTGGACGTGCCGCCCCTCTCCGGAGCCGCCGCCCCAAGCACCTGCTTGAGAAGCTGGTGCCTGAGCCGGTCCTGGTACCCCCCAGACCTGAAGAAGAGCTCTGTAGAACCTCAAAAGTTCATCTCTCTCACCAACAGAAATTAATCCAATAAAAGCTATTATCTCACCCACCTTGTCTCTATAATAGTGCTTTGGGCAGCTGGAGTAAGGCTTGTGTAAGTGAAAGTAAAGTTCTGCGGCATAGACAGGACTAGCACTTTCCCCAGTGGGCAGGCTCAGGTGCAGAGAAGTTAAGGCCAACATTTCAAAACATGGATACCTTAGGGATTGTCTACACTGGCACTTTACAGCGCTGCAACTTTCTCGCTCAGGGGTGTGAAAAAACACCTGCCTGAGCGCTGCAAGTTTCAGCGCTGTAAAGTGCCAGTGTAGACAGTGCAACAGTGCTGGGAGCCGCACTCCTAGTGCTTTGAACTATTCCCCTCGTGGAGGTGGTGCCGCGACTACACAGACACGTTAATGCGTTGCCACGGCTGCGCTTCTGCGGCAGGGCTTTACCATTGCTAGTGAAGACATGCCCTAAAGTTCAGTTTGATTTTCACAGGTGTAGGTGTTGGACACCCTTTGAAATCAGTGGGGGCTGTAGAATTTCAACATCTTTGAAAATCAAGCTGCATATTTGACTGCTTAAATATAGATTTAGGTGTTTAACTGCGGCACCGAACATTCAAAACTTTTGGTTTAGGTGAATAGCCCAGGATCATACAGCAATGGCTGAGCATGGAATAGAAACCAAGTCCTGATTCACTATCACCTGTTCTAATAACCAGTGTGCATCTTCCTCCCATCAGTTTTCCCTCATACGAATTGTCATAGGGCATGGCTACACTTGCAGATGTAGAGCGATTTGAATTAAACCAGCCTTCGTAGAGCGCAGTAGGGAAAGTGCTGCAGTCTGTTCACACTGACAGCTGCAAGTGCACTGGCGTGGCCACATTTGTGGTACTTGCAGCGTCATTGGGAGCGGTGCATTATGGGCAGCTATCCCACAGAGCACCTCTTCCTATTCTGGCGCTGTGGCTTGTGGGAATGGGGTTGGGGAGTTGTGGGGCATTCTGGGTCCTGTCCCAACGCCCCGTGATGCATTGCTTTGCATCCCAGAAACCCCTCTGCTTCCGTCCACATTTGGCGCCATCTTTCAACGTTTTTTGTGCTGCGTGCTCTGTCTTCCCTTTTTGGTCTGCGGGAATGGAGCCCGAACTGCTGAGGAATATGCTGACAAGTCTTGCCAGCATGTCACGTTTGGCAGCCAAGTTACTCCTTAACATCCAAACTGACAGTGCAGACTTCGATGACTATATCGACTCGAGTAACGCATATGACATGAGACTGCTTGTGGCATTCACGGACATGCTCACCCCCGTAGAACGCCGCTTTTGGGATCCGGAAACAAACACTGTGGGATCACATTGTCCCGCAAGTCTGGGATGATGAGCAGTGGCTGCAGAACTTTCAGATGAGGAAAGCCACTTTCATGGGACTGTGTGAGGAGCTCGTCCCCACCCTGTGGCGCAAGGACGGTGGGGAAGTGGGAGGCTATTGCAATCTGGACGCTGGCAACTCCAGAGAGCTACCGATCGGTTGCTAACCAGTTTGGAGTGGGAAAGTCTACTGTTGGAATTAGGGTGACCAGATCAGAGATATCAAATATCGGGACGCGGGGGGGGGGGGGGGGGGAGAGGGAAAAAAAAAAAAAAAGAGGGGGGTTCAAAGGGGCCGGAGGCATTAGCAGGCCCTGGCCGCACGTGCTGCCCCCGCGGATCCTCCCGCACCCCGGCCTGGCCACATGTGGCACGCAGTGGGTCCGGGTGGGGGCAGCACGGAGCAGGCAGGGGCCAGGTGGGCGGCGCAGGCCGAATCCCCGCTGCTGCCAGGGAGCCCCGCACCTCTCCCTCCCGCTCGCAGCTGCGGCTCCTTCCCGGCGGGACACGCCTCCCGCCGCCCTGGGCACATGTGGCGCGCGTCCTCCGCACCTAGTCTCCCTCCCACCGGGAAGGAGCCGCTGGTGTGCAGCCGAGCGGGAGAGGCGCAGGGCTCTCCGCGGGACGCGCGCCGCATGTGCCTGGGGCAGGCCAGGGGGCATTTCCCACTGGGAAGGAGCTGCAGCCGTGAGCGGGAGGGAGAGGCGCAGGGCTCCCCGGCAGCAGCGGGGATTCGGCCCATGCCCCGTGCCGCCCACCCGGCCCCTGCACACTCCACGCTGCCCCCGCCCGGACCCATCACGCTGCCCCGCGGGCTGCAGGGCTGGAGCAGCCTCTGCGCTGTGCTCCTGGCCCCGGGCCCCCGTGTGCAGCAGCCCGGGGGCCGGGCAGGAGCCCTCTGGCACGGCGGGGGGCTCAGAGCTAAGCCTCCCTCCCTCCCTTGCCAGCCCCCCTTTGCCCGCCCGGTGCCTGGGTGCCAGGGCTGACTCACCAGCTCCAGGATCCAGGTGCCGCCATCACCCCCTCCCTCTCAGCTTGCGCCGCCATGCACCTGCAAGCCTGGGAGGGAGGAGGAATGCCGCATGGTTGGGGAAGAGGCGGGGCCAGGGCGGGGATTTGGGGAGGGAGCCAATGAGGGAAGGAGGGGGTGGAGTCAGGGCGGGGGGTGGGGGCGAGAGTCCCTCCAGGATGGCAAAATTTCTTGAAAAGCAAATATCGGGACAGTCCCGATAAAATTGGGACGTCTGGTCACCCTAGTTGGAATCGTGTTGATGCAAGTTTGCAGGGCCATTAATCGTATCAGAAGAATGATGACTCTGGGTAATGTGCATGACATTGTGGCTGGCTTTGCACAAATGGGTTTCCCTAACTGCAGAGGGGCGATAGATTGGACGCATATTCCAATTCTGGCACCATTTCACCTAGCCTCCGAGTACGTTAATCGGAAGGGGTATTTCTCTATGGTTCTCCAGGCTCTTGTGGATCACCATGGGTGTTTCATTGACATTAACGCAGGCTGGCCCGGAAAAGTGAATGACGCACACATCTTTCTGTACACTGGCCTGTTCAGGAAGCTGCAAGCTGGGACTTTTTTCCCAGACCAGAAGATCACCGTAGAGGAAGTTGAAATGCCCATTTTGATCCTTGGAGATCCCGCTTACCCTTTAATGCCGTGGCTCATGAAACCCTACACAGGGAGCCTTGACAGCAGCAAGAAGCGGTTCAACAACAGGCTGAGCTGGTACAGAATGACTGTGGAGTGTCCTTTTGGCCGTTTAAAGGGCCGCTGGCGCTCTTTGTATGGGAAGCTGGACTTGGCTGATGACAGCATCCCCGCAGTTATATCCGCGTGCTGTACCCTCCATAACATTTGTGAAGGGAAGGGTGAGAAATTCACTCAGGCATGGAACTTGGAGGTTCAACGCCTGGAGACTGAATTTGAACAGCCAGCGAGCAGGACTATTAGAGGGGCCCAGCGCAGGGCTGCAAGGATTAGGGATGCCTTGAGGGAGCAATTTGAGGTTAAAAGCCACCAGTAATGTTTGGTGCCCTGCACAGGAGTGAAGTGCAATGGTTCCAATGTTAGTAGGGATCTGTGTTTGCTACGCTGACTTGCAGTGCCTGTTGCTTTCTTGGGCTAAGGTATCTTTTACTTTATGCAATAATAAAGAATGTTTCCAAAGCCAAAAAATCCATTTATTGAAAAGAAAATTCATTTATTGAAAAGAAACACAACTGCTTGGGAAATAGAAAGGGCAAGGGGATGGGGGGGGAGAACAGATTTGCGTATGTCCTGTTATCATACTCAGCCTTCCTGTCTGGAGTGCTGTGCAATGAGTGCTGCACTTCAGGATGGCTATACTGCATAGTGATGGGCGTTGAGTGCAGTGGGTAAGGGTCATAGTTTTCAAGGCTGGGTGGTGAAACTACAGGTGTTGGAGGCAGCTGGTAGCGATAAGAATCCGGATATTGGGGAAAATGGGTTGGAGATGACATGCGGGCACAAGGGAAAGAGTTTTGGGACAAGGGCTGCGGGGGGGTGGGGGCGTGGTGGTGCTCCGCCTGCATGGCTACGAGCGCCTGGAGGGAGTCTGCTTGGCGCTCCATGATGCTTATCAGCCGCTCCGTGCTTTGCTGCCGGAGCACCGCGCTTTTGTGCCGGCGCTCCTCATTCTGCTGGCAGATTCTACTTTCACTCTCCCTCCACTTCTGTGCTTTTAGATTCTCTTTAGTGACTGCTGCATTACTTCATGCAGCATGTCTTCTTTGCTTCTACGTGGTCTTTTCCTGATCCTTTGCAGCCTCTCGGCCAGTGATAAGATGGACGGCTGAGATCTCAAGGTTGCATCTGTAAAGGCAAAATGCAACACTTAACAAAGGCAGCATTGTTCACACCAGACAGAGCAATGATTCCTCCGTACTTAAGGAGGGCAAGCACAGTCTACACAATAGCATAATTTGCCCGTCCCAAAGCGAGCGCACATAACCCACAGAAGCCCCAAAATGGTGAGTAAGCACAGGGGCAAGGAGGACTGATTATTTCAGGGCTGTACTGTCTTCTGGGTTTCTGTGCCTTGGGGAGAGCCAACAGCTGCAGGGGGCATCTTATACTGAACACTGTCCCCACATTTTCAAGAGGAGTTCATCCTGGAAGATATCTCACTGCTGAGGGTGACCTGGGAAGCAAGGGAGGGTCTTCTACTACAATGTGGCTTCTGCCCTGGCTTGCCTATGTGCAGCAATGGTCCCCCTGCTCCTCACAGCACAGTGGCACAGACATGTTAGCCTGACTGGGACAGGGACCACAGTAGCTCTCCCAAGAAACCTGCGCAAGCGCATTGCCTAAGTTCTGGATGAGACCTTTGAAGAGATCACTGAAGCCGATTACCATGATGTGAGAGAGCACATCAATGCCCTATTCCGCATCTAGGCATGCAGCCCTAACCGTCCTCGTCCCAAGAGCCCACACCTAATAACTTCCTTCCCAAAATAAAAGCTGCTTACCGGGAACCTCCTCTGGTGTTTGTCCTTGCCCAAGCACCGGCCACTGTGACTGGCTACCTTTCTCCTGGCTTGAAAACGGCTCCTGGCTGCATGCATCTAGGGATTCCGGAGTATCTTCCTCCTCCTTGGCACCCTCGCTCCCGCTTTCCTCCTCCTCCTCCTGCCTTGTTGAACTGGGCTCTGAAGTGTCCATGGTGGTACTTGGAGGGAAGGTGGGGTTGCCCCCAAGTATCGCGTCCAGCTCTTTGTAGAAATGGCAGGTCACAGGGGCAGCACTGGAGTGCCGGTTTACCTCACGGGCTTTGTGGTAGGGGTTCCGCAGCTCCTTCATTTTTACCCTGCATTGCAGTGTGTCCTGGTCATGGCCCCTTTCCATCATGTCCCTTGATATCTGCCCGAAGGTATTGTAATTCCTATGGCTGGAGCGCAGTTGGGACTGGACAGCTTCTTCCCCCCAAACACTGATGAGGTCCAGCACCTCGCTATTGCTCCATACTGGGGATCGCCTGGCGCGCGGAGGCATGGTCACCTTGAAAGATTCGCTGAGAGTACTGCACGCCTGGCTGAGCAAACTGGAAGGGGATTTTCAAAATTCCCAAAGAATTTAAAGGACGGGTCTGGTGGTTGGTCACCTGAGGGCAGGGCAGTGGAGTTCAAAGTGACGACCAGAGTGGCTAGAACAGGCACTTCTGGAGGCTGATCAGAGCTCATTAACAGACCAGGGGGTCCACACTGGTGCTGCGGTGCTCCAGCGGGGGCGCATCACACATTATTCCATTCGCCGAGGTGGAGTACCAGGAGCACTCTAGCCGCGGAGTCAGAGCGCTCTACATGCCTTGCAAATGTGGACGCGTCCTGAGTTAGGGCGCACTGGGCTGCTTTAGTGCACTCTAACTTGTAAGTGTAGCCAAGCCCATAGGGTGAGGACACCTTGTGACTAATCAGTTGGAGATGTACATTATGGGCTTAAATTTCAGAACAGACCAAAATGGAACTTGGACAATGTGCACATAAACCTATTTTGACTGCACAAATGATCATTTGCAGGTTCAGTGTAGGTAGTAAATTCTGAAACTCTCGACCTACAGATATTTATCTAAAGCTGCAGAGTTGGTTGAATAATACTAATCAAATAGTGCATTATAGTATATATAAAATAAATAGTTTTGAAAAAATATTTGGCCTTCTTTATTTACAAACTATCCTGAATTTCCTGGCAGAGTTCTGGGTTTCAATGACGTTAGAGAGCAAGCTAGGTTACAAGGACAAAAAAGGTGTTCTGAAATAACATTTGGGGTTTATATCTCATTCCATTCTGACGTTACGCCATCACATTACACATGATTTAATTGTTTGCACTGTAAAGTTATTGTGGTTATTTCAGATTAACACTAAGAACTGAATTTGAATGGAATGTAATCATAGTCTGAATGGAACTGATGTAATTATAGTCTCAGATAATGTACATTTTGGAGGTGAATTATTTAATGTAATCAAAAGAAATCCATAATGCATCTGAAACTTTGAAATATACATTTCTTTCTATCTACATTTAATTTTTGTTTGTTTTTGCAGTTCTATAATTTAAAATATCTCAACAGGGTTTTTTTAAATTGTAATAAAGCAAAACCCCTTTCACTTCTGAGATAAGATCTTTTATGCCAAGTTTCAGTTTCAAAGAGATTTTATGTGTGCAAGTTATAAACCCCATAAAATATAAGTTTAATGGAAATGATGACAGATTCTTGATTATAGCTGTGCCAGTGAACAACCCTAAATATAATATTTTAAATATAACATTGAGATATAGCTTTTTCTGCACAAGCTATCAAGGTCAAATACATTTATTTGGATTTTGGTAGTATCCACACTGAAAGCAAAATGAGATAACCGAAGTCAGTTTATTTAAAAAATAATAGAATTCTCTTTCTCAGAAAAGGTAAACATTGTAGTAATTTGAAGTTGTCGGTGCTAACAGAAACTTCATTTGTACGTTTTATAAACAATAGACACTTATTGTGAAAGTGAAACAACTGTATGAGGCCATGTAATGTAATGGATAAACCCAATGTAGCTTTTGCTTTTGGAAACTTCTTGTGAATTCTGCCTGTAATCCCAAATAAATGAGTTTGACAGCCTCTCCTTAATCATCGATAGATGGAAGTTTCCATAAGAAAAGCTGTCACATACATTTTAACACAATTTGACACAAAGGGAAGGTCACTGCTCAGAACTTAATTGGATCTCACTGAGAGGGTCAAAAACTCCGTAGTCTCTATTTTGTCTTCAGCACCATATTTTCTTATCTGGGGAAAACTAGTCATTTCATAAAAATAACTACACCTCTACCCCGATATAACGCGACCCGATATAATACGAATTTGGATATAACGCGGTAAAGCAGTGCTCCGGGTGAGCGGGGCTGCGCACACCGGTGGAAAGCAAGTTCGATATAACGCAGTTTCACCTATTAGGCGGTAAGATTTTTTGGCTCCCGAGGACAGCGTTATATTGGGGTAGAGGTGTACTATGCATATGAATACTGTAACCTAATATCCAGTAGAAACTTGGTCTGTCCCACAAAATATATATTCACTATTTCCATTTCCTTTATACTAAAAGATTGGTATTAAAATAAAATGTTCTTGTTACATTCACAAACTGTATAGCACAAGGCATTCTATTTAAATAATATATTGTTCCTCATCAATAGTATATTTTTGGAAGTTTCAATATAATATGCAACATGGTAGTATCAATATAATATAATGAATTTTTTTTTAGTACTGATCCTAGGCAAAACCAAAAACTCCAATACCTATTATAGTCCCGTTCTGAAGTTTTCATTTTCATCCTTCCTGTAGTAATACCAAATAACTGTTGTTGAGCTAAAGTTTCTAAGTGATTAAAATAGCGTTTATACAATAGTTGTTCAATGCAGATGGGTCTACACACAAAGTTGCACCAGTTTAACTAAAAGTATGATGTTAGACCAATTTATCTAACCTTGTGGAACTCTGTGTGTGGACACTTTTACGTACATTTAAATCCGGCGTGCATCTGTTAAGCTTGCCCCAAACTGTTAGAGGTCAGATACAGCAAGTTGCGCCAATTCGGCTAAGTGGTTGAGTTAAATTGCTGCAACTTCTGTATGTCATAAGTGCTCATGTAAAGCCTGACCCAACCCCCATTGAAGTAAATGACACTCTTTCCATAGAGTTCAATAAGAATTGCAGTTTTACCAGATCCAAGCATTTAAAAATCATGAAATTGGCTTAAAAGTCATGAGATTTTAAAAATAATACATTAAAGTTCTTTTTTGCTTATTTTCTTGCTTTCGCACCTTTAGGGTTCACATTTACAAGCTCATGTCCACAGCCTTTGGGCTAAAAACTTACCTTTTTTAAAAATGAAAGTTGAGATTCTGGTATATTCACAGGACTAGTCTAGAGTTTTAAGAAAAACACCAAATATCATGAGACTTATGTTAAAACTGTGAGAGTTGGCCACATAATGGGTCCATTCATTTTTGCATAATGTTTCTCAAAGGGCTTCTCTGCTGGCCCGGGTCACCAAAGTGCATCATGCTTTGGCCTCTCCCATTTTGCTCTGAAATGCTCCTCCCTCCCAACGCTCTTTTCCACCAGCCTTGCTGCAGCCCACTATTCTCTGCAAAGAGAATCTACAGATTCCGGGCGAGCGATGTGCTGGCTGCGGCTTCTCGCTGCCCCCATTGGCCCGGGATGGCGAACCGCGGCCAGTGGGGGCCACGATCGGCCGAACCTGCCGCGTCAGCAGGTAAATAAAACTGGCCCCGCCTGCCCGGGCGCTTACCCTGGCGAGCCACATGCCGAACGTTGCCAACCCCTGGCCTAGAAGGTTGACAATAGATGCACCGCAGCCCCCAAGTCCCTTCAAAGTGTCCCCATGTGGTATCCAGCCCCTGATCACCACACAGCCACAGAATTCCCAGATCCTGTATTCCCAAAGGAACAATGTACCCCTGTTTGATAGTTTTACCTTAGACTACTGCTCCTGTATTACATATAGCACTTGAGTTCAATTGTAATAAAACAAAAGGACATTTATTTAAGAAAGAGTAGAGATTCAGATAAAAACAAATATGAGTGATAGAAACAAATGGTTACATGTAAAACAAAATAATAAATTGTGAAGTATGGCCTACACTTATTAATAGTTACCTTTCCTAGCTAATAAAGTAGAGATTCTCATCCCAAAGTTCAGTCTTTTGCAGGACATGTTAGCCCCAAGGAGCTAGGACCATGTCTTTCATGAATCAACCCTGGAACCCTCCTAAAGTGAGGGATCCAGAATGTCTTTCTCCACTCAGTCTCTTGTTGTTATTCACAGATAGGGCACTCCCCTCAATGTCCTTTCATTCCTTTTCACTTCCAAGTAGTTTTGATGTTTATAGTTTGCCTTTGATGATTTTCAATTGACTTTTCTGGGTTGCTGCAAATATAGACAATTGAGCAATACATTACATAATCAGTTAGCCAGGGAGGGGTGAAATTCTCTCCTGCTTGAATGGGCCTTCACTAAGACATGTGACTCTCTGGTAACTCACTTCACTTCAAGACCACAAGACCATCAGTTTAAATATTCCTTAACTATTACCCACACACACATCTCACAATGGTTATGAGTATCAATAGGTTGCAAGCTCTCAGTAGAGACCTCACATGCTACCCTTTATGGATAAGTAACATGAAAGTGATATTTTAAGTGTAGTGACTTTGTCAGGTCTGAGACAGGAGTTGCTTGTAAAGAACAGTGAGCTTTTTGCCAGTTGGCACCACAGTAACAATGATCATATGCAAGACACTTGGGGCTAGATTCACAAAGGGGACTTAGGGCATGTCTTCACTGGCAACGTTAAAGCGCTGCCGTGGCTTTTGTCAGTGTTTCCCAAACTTGGGACGCCACTTGTGTAGGGAAAGCCCCTGGTGGGTCAGTCCAGTTTGTTTACCTGCCACATCCGCCGGTCCGGCTGATCGCGGCTCCCACTGGCCGCGGTTCGCTGCTCCAGGCCAATGGGAGCTGCTGGAAGTGGCGGCCAGTACGTCCTTTGGGAAACACTGGCTTACATAGTCGCAGCTCTAAAAAAAACAATCTCCACAAGAGATGTAGCTACCAGCACTGACTGGTGCACTGTCTGTAATGGCACGGTACAGTGCTGAAACTTGCAGCGCTCAGGGGAGTGTTTTTTCACATCCGGGAGTGAGAAAATGTCAGCGTTGTAAAGTGCCATTGTGGACAAGCCCTTAGGTGTTGCAAACTAGGTGTCCAGCTGGAGTTCCCAATTTTGACTTAGGTGCCCAGGCTCCCCATACAATGCATAGGGAGAGTTAGGTACCTAGATAGGGATTCTCAGAAGCGAGCAAGATGAGTAGCCAGAAATGGCAAAAGCACCCTAAAAGTGTGTGTGTGGAGGGGTCACAGGCACCCAAGTCATAGCCCTGCCCCTGCACCACCCCTTCTCCCCAAGCCTCCACCCTCCCAGGCCCCATTCTTGCACTGCCCCTTCTCCGTGAGTCCCTGCTCTTGTGCTGCCCCTTCCCTGTGAGTCCCTGCCCCGCCTCTTTCCCCAAGATCCTGCTCCCATCCTGCGTCTTCCCTGCTGCTCTCCACCCTCGCCCCTCATCAGTCACCCTTATGGCCAGTAAAAAGTGATGGGGCCCATAGACCCCTAACTCCACCTATTCTGGCACACTTGTGAGCAGGTGAGATGCATTAGGGGCCTGATCCTCAAAGGAACTTAGGCATCTTGGCTCAGATCAAGTTAGACATCTAAATACCTTTGGGGATCTGGGCCCAACGGATCTGGGCCATAGGCACCTCCCTCCACTTGGGATTCTCAGCTGTGAGCCCTCTCCTTGAGTTAAGCACCTAACCCAGGTCAGCCCTAGATACTGGAGCCTAAATATTGGATTAAGGGGATTGAGGAAGCAGTTAGGAGATAGATGAGCAAAGGAATTTAGGCTCCTAATCTCTCTTTAGCTAAATTTAGTTATTTGTAAACTGGGGTTAATAATACGTAGCTTTGAAAAATATTACAAGATCCTCAGATTAAAGGTTCTATGTAAGTGGAAAGCACTATGGACCTGATCCAAAGCCCGCAGAAGTCAATTGAAAGACACCTCTCAGTTGACTTAATTGAACCTAAATTTCAGCCCTTATATTCTCATCATATTCTTCGTCATAATTATTGTAATCAATTAATTCATTTCCTATGCTATCTTCCCTTTAAATTAAGGAGTCCCCCTTCACCAAAATGGGCAGGAGACAAAGTAACTCTTAGTAAAGTAAAATATTCGTCTGGCCTCCATTAGCAATCAGGACATGTTCTTGGGATGAAGAACAGCAATTAGTGGTTAACAATGTTGTTGACAGATGTCAGCATACTGTAACAAAACAGCATTAGCTTAGATTACATCAGGGCAGAGTTCTCAAGGTCTGAGGATTTATTATATGTCTAATGTGATGAAATATTGATGAAATATGTCACATTTTCATGTCAATAAAGCTATTGTTTTGCAAAGATAAACTACAGGCATATATACCACCGGATACACTTCTGAATATTTAAGGATGCTGTTGATTAAATCACTGTTTTTATGAGAATAAATGTAATTTCACAAATTGGGGTAGGATACATGGATGAAAAATGTCTTTTTTTCTTGTTACATTCTGGAATTAAAGTAAGGAAATGCCTACCAATACAGAATCCCATTGCTTTTCCTCTCTTTCTTCTAGTGGATTTACTTGTTGCAAGCTATCATGATTTTTGGAGAGGATAATAATGCAATAACCTTTGAGTCCAAGCACATTGAATAATTCCAGAATAACAAGAAATACAATAATGACTTTACTGTATCTACTCTAATTGTAAAGATTCATGAGAAGTAAATACAATACATACTGAAAGACACTAGAGGGAGCAACAGGAAAATGGTTGAAGGGAATAAGATGGCTTTAACTGTTGCATTTTTGTGAGTTTAGCTGAATAAAGAATCTATTTGAATCCTTAGTAACTATTTGTTTAGCTCAGCTAAAGTATGGATGCTGTTAGTTATAGTTGAATTATATTTAGACCTGATTTTGTCCATGGTAATACACCCTTCTTTAAAGGGTTCTTAACTTGCCCTAACAGTTTACTTTGAGGTTAAATCTGGCTAAATAAGATTTCACCCCAGGGACATACTTTCTTTTTAGAGAAGTAGTTTTCTCTGGCTGTAGCCTTACAGAACAAATGCATAGATCTGGAAATGAGTAGAGCTGGGCAAAAAAAATTGATGACATTTAGAATTTAAAAATTCTTAAACAGCAGAAAAAAACACAATGAAGTTTTTATGTCATTTTCCCATTTTGAAATTAAATTAAATTTTGATTTTAAAAAAATCTCAATTTTAGTGAGGAATGGGAATGAAAAACAGAAGAAACCCATTTTTAAAAATACTAGAAATCAATTGTTTCAGAGTCCTTCGTATGTATGTTTGTATTTATTTATTTTGTTTATAATTCAAAATAGCTTAGCTTTTAAGGGCATATTTTCAGTCAGGTGGAGGCCAGGCCTCTTTGATCTTTTTGTGCCCCCACAAATGAAATGTTGATGCAATTCTGAGTAGGATACATTTCAGTAAGATGTCTCAGAAATGAAAATTAGAGATGGCCAACTTTGTCTAATCAGTCCTAATTTGGTAATTACATATAGTGACACAAAGCAGTTTGTAGTAGGTTACTAATTCAAAATATAATCTTATATGCAGCTCTTCAAATACTAGTTATCCACAGTTTGAATCCAGAACTCATCTAGGCCTCCTTCAGTCATTAACCATCTTGTTTTGGTAGGATATTGCAGTAGGCACTGTGGAAGAAACCAAGCTGCCTTTTTAAATTAACCTTTTTTTTTTTCCCCCCCTTTTAGCCTTAACTAATTGGGGATGTAAAGAAGACGAGGGGTTAACAAAAAATAATTTGGGAGGGAGGCATTCGTATGCTTTTTAAATCCTACACTTTGTGTCTTAGAGAGCACCTTTAAGACGTATGATCCCATTTTAATGGAAGGTACCTTTTAGTGGGAATTGTTTAGATGGATTATTACGCGTGTAAAAATTCCAATTTTTGAAGTACTTACAAGTCCTTAGACTGATTTTCACCCATTTTTTAAGCGTGTGGGGGTGCCCTGTCCACTGCAGCGGCTCATAAACTAAGACACGTCTTTATTGTGTCCGTTGAGTACAGCGGCTTATAAAGCTAAAATTACCACACCACTTTTTGGGCACTCACACAGGAAAGATTATCTAGGATGTCCATGACCCTTCTACACCTTCCTTCAGCAAAGGGCGTTGGCTAGTTTCAGAGAGACGATGCCGCGTACTCTAATTGCTTCCGGTAAGGTGATCAGATCAGTCAGTGATTTATTCGGGGAGGAGGGGGTGGGGGAAGATGAGGTCACACAATTCTAGACCCAGGCAGACCCCTCGCCAGATGATGCCAGGCAGAGAGAGCTGCCTTAGTCAGGATCTTTTACTGATCCCCTAAGATGCAGCCACTGAGCTTGTGTTAGAGATATCCCCGGTCATGAGCTTGTAGGCTTCGCAGGCAACTTTGAGCATCTTTCGGTGACCCTTATTTACACTGGCACACACACCCACCAAGGCCTTTATTTCTTCGTACCACGATACATTGTTTTTTCTTTTTTCTTTTTCTTTTTTTTGTTTTAACCTGAGGGCGTCATCACAACCCCTCTGTCCGGACTGAACACACCTGTGTTCTTCTTTGAGGACATCACCACAACCCCTTAACTTAATAGGTCTGACCTAAGCCACACATTGGCTTACCCTGGGGCAACAACACACATTTCCGAGCCCCACGTATGCATACAACTAACCTTACATGGAGCAACCAATTTCCCAACACCGTTCTGTGTCTGATCTCCTTGCATATGCAAAAGTTTGCATGGTGTGAGCCCAAAGGGACAGACGGCCCCACGGTCAGTCCTCCTCCGATACCCCAGTAGAGATTTCAAAAGGTCTCTTACCTCTGGGTTGGGATCTGGGGTTCGAAGGGGGACGGTCCATAGTAGCGGTCACTGCCTCAGCCGGGCGTAGCCATCCGAGTCACGGCACCAAATATTGTGGAAGAAATGAACTTCACTTTCAGGTTGGAAGCAACAAAATCAGAGACAGCTTTATTTAGGACATGGAATTGCAAGGGAAGAACACAGCTGACAGAGAGCATCTTTGCCTCAGTTTCTTCAAAATATAAGCAATATTACACAAGCATTTATACATTTTAATGGCATGTATTAATTAAAAATATTTGAGGTTTGTTTATGTTATGTTTTGCCCATTTTTGTATTTTTTTACTTTTGTTTTTAAAACATTGCTATTTTAAGGCTGGGTCATGGTGACTTTACTTTGCTGTTTTTTTATCCGCTTTTGACGTGATCCCTGCTTTCACAGGTCCTGCGTTATTAAGCTAAGACTTAGCATGACAGTTGCTTTGTTTTTTACAACTGAGAGGCCTATATTTAAATTTTTGTAACCCTGTTTCCACAGCACAGAGTGTGGGATTGAACACTGGTTTAGTACAGCTGCACTTAGGAAAACAGAATAGGTTAATTAATTACACACTGTCATTTTTAAGTTTGAATGATCTTGTTTTTGTCAGTTTGTATTATAGTTGTAATGATATTTACATGGTTTATTTAATATTGTGTGAATATACATTGTCATCCAGATAAAGAATGTGGGTTTACTTGCTATACATAGTACTTTGATTCTATCATGCTAATATAGCATGGTATACTGCCTAGTTAATGTTTGTATCTTATATGAAATTTGTTCCATATATTTACGGTTGAAGGTTTTCATGTAAGTATTTTGCTGTCAGGTAGCTAAATAATACTAATTAAGAATGATAAAAATCCCATAGGACAGAACAAGTTTCATATGTTGATAGTAATGTCCTTTGCTTTTCTTACTCTCAACTGGTAATGCCTCTTTGGGTGACTTCGGGAAAATCCTCCAACTCAGTCTCTGAAAAGTTCCAAGGGGCACATGAAGATTGTCTTACACTTTTATATTTTTCTTGGACTCGACAGATTGATGGGCCTGACTTCTCAGTAGCTTAGAACCACAGAGCTTCTTTTATCCAGATGCCCAACTTCGTCTCTCCCTGAAACCTAAAGTCAAAACCAAAGATCCACCACCTTTTGAAAAGTATCAGGCACACCGCTCTAATCAGAATAACTGAACAAAATAACAAAGTCTCAAGCACCTGCAGTTACCCCACTGCTGCAGGGAATCTCACAGACTTTTTGGAAATGAGGACATGCAATGTTTTGTGAAGTTAAAGGACTGGAGATGCCATTTCAGGTATATCAACTAGATCAGTGTGATCTAGTAAATAGGTCATTGGATGGAAGTCAGGTAATTTGGATTCTATTTCCACCTCTACCGCTTCCTTGCTGCATGTAATCTTGCCTTTCATTGATGGATTCATGCTGGCAGTGGGAATGGAGAGATCGCTAACACATGTTAATGATGAGAGACTGGGATGAAATCCTGGCTCCATTGAAGTTGTTGGGAGTTTGGCCATTAATTTCAGTGGGGCCAGGATTTCACCTCTGGAGCAGAAAGCATCCCTCAGTTAGTAAATTCCGAAAGGGATGGCATGTATGTCAGATAGCTGAAGGCCTGGCTACTCCTCTACCAGCAGGCCAAATTCCCTTGGGGTTATGCAGTCTAGGCAGATGTAATACTGGATAATAATACTCATTCAACATGAGTAATGATTGCAGAATATGGGCCTTAGCCTGGGGGGGTATTGGAAATCATTAGGGACACCAACAATGTATCCAAGGTCTAGGGAAAGGCCGAAAGAGGGCAATAACATTGTGGCATATTCAGATTGGCAGAGAATAAAGCCAGCCAGAATAAATAAGTCTGGTTCTTTTTAATGTTTACCCTAATCACATTTCCCCCTATTTCTTCTTCAGACATTTCAATCTTCATAAATGAAGCCATGTGCTTAGAAATCCCTTGAGGTCTAGTGTTTCTTGAAATAGGTGTCTCTAGAAATCAGGTGAAATCTTGGTGAAATAAATTGTTTGTTGATATGTGGCAGTTTCTTACTCACTTCATCTGGCCAAATAACTTATTCCTTATGTTTATTATCCTTGAAATAGGAGGAGTTGTGTGAAAATGACCAAAATAGTCTGATTCCAGAGCCTACTGCTAAATTAATTGCTACAACATCTCCACTTCATCCTTGGTTTTCACTTCTCATTCCTATTTTTCCTCTCTTTATCTTCCCTGTCTCTCTCTTCCTTTTTCTTTTCTATTTCATTTCTTCTTAACATAGGTGAACTCCAACTGGCCAAATGCTTTGAGTATAGATATCAGGATTTTTATAATGAATAACATTGTGATGCTACACCCCCATATTCTTCATAGAACTATCATTATAATATGAATATGGCATAACTAAGGTATATTTTAGGCAAGATGAGTCAAGTGAGATATCATTGGAAAGGTTATGATTTACTGAATATTATTATCCTATTTGTATGCATGTATCATTTTTGTATCTAAAGTTAGGACTATGAACTATGTAACAATTACAACTGTTTTTGCACCTGGGGAACACCCACCAGAAGGAATTCAATCAGCCTGGATAGGCCATTAGGGAGAACAATAGGACTTTGAAGATGCTAATCTCCCCCCTTCCTGAGAATTTTTCTGGGATGCTGCTTTGACACTGCAGGGTCAGGTGATCATGTTATCTGGTACTGGACACCATCTTGGCCTTCTAGTGTTTTTCCACTGAGGGGAGGTGGGGATCAAACTGGGAAACAAAGGATTCCCGCCCTTTGCAAATCCTATTTAAGGCTGGGGAGTGAGTTAACCTGGGTTCTTTCTTCACTGAATCCCCACCAGGATGACTGCTGGAAACAGCTGTGGCAGTGCTTTAACCTAGCTTGTGTAGTTGTGGAAGAGCGCTGGGGAGAGCTCTCCCAGCACTCTAATAAAACCACCTCCACGAGAGACGTAGCTATCAGCGCTGTGAGCACGGCTACCAGCACTGGTGCACTGTCTACACTGGTGCTTTACAGTGCTGAAACTTGCTATGCTCAGAGGGTTTTTTTTCACACCCCTGGGCGAGAAAGTTGCAGCGCTGCAAAGTGCCAGTGTAGAGAAGCTCTAAGAAACAAAGACAAAGAAGGTGTGGGGGGGAGTACTGAATCCGGGCTAGGAATGGTGTCTGGCCCGTGAAGGTATTTTAAATTGCTAGCAAGGGCAGTTTGTCCTCAAGAAATTCTGCAACCTGCCTAAAACAACATTTAGCATGAGAAATTACTATTTTTACCCAATTTCTTTAGTGTATTAAGCCTAGCTTGCGTGTTTGTTTTATTTGCTCAGTAATCTGCTTTAATCTGTTTGCTATCCCTTATAATCACTTAAGATCTACCTTTTGCAGTTAATAACTTGTTTTTTTGTTTATTCTAAAACCAGTTTGTGTAATTCATAACTGCGGGGGGAGGGGAGGAAGAAGCTGTGCATAACTTCTTCCACATTGAGGGAGAGGGCAGATTTCCTGAACTTACGCTGTATAGATTTATGTGCAGCGCAAGACAATACAATTTTGGGTTTACACTCCAGAGGGGGTATGCACTTGAGTACTGGGCAATCCCCGAGCTGAGTCTTCCCACACACAACTGATCTCAGTGTCTGTGTCTTTTTGTAGCTGGGTGTTGCCCTACCTGTGTGTGTGTGTGTGCTACAGGAGGTTTGAGGGCCTGGCCCAGCAGGACAGGGTGAGGGAGCCCAGGCTGGTGGAATAGGCAAGTTCAGTGGGACTCCAGTACATCAGGTGGCACCCTGGTGTGGGGGGATAACCCGTCACAAACATCATGACAAATTTTGGTTTCCATAAAAATTCTGTATATAAGTTTCAGTTGTCAATCCTACACAGGTGTAACTATTTTTAATGATTTGGGAAACAGAAACATGTTTTGTATAACCTGGGATTTGGATAATCATTTTACACTGTACTGTGTTTTATTAGGGTCAGATTCTCCTGCCCTCACTCATATGGAATACCTTACTCCACAAGTAGTCCAACAGATATATGTGAGACTCAATACAAGTTTATTTCCAGAGCATTCATTTCACCTATGCTATGTTTCAAACTGCATTTCCCCTGGTTTTGGGGAGTATCCTTATGCATTCAACCATCACTCCTGAATTTGACTTTCTGAATAGATTGCTTTCAACGATGCTACTGATTTCAGTAACACTGCTCCATGTGAATAAAAGTGGCAGAACAGGGCCCAAAATAAGAATGTAGGTAAACCTCAATTATCTCAATTCTCTCCTCCACCCTCACCTCCCACCTGCAAGAAAAGATTCTTCTAGCCAAGAAGACAAGAACACAAATAGTTCTCATTTGCTTATTGGGAGATCTGAGTCCCCTTAGCAGGGTTAGAGCATCCATATGATGGACTAAGTGTTTTAAATGTTTTTCTATAATGCCCTTCAATATATCCTCTATTCTGGACATTACATGATCATTCCATTTAATATGTGAACTTTATCTTGTCCACCACATCATTGAACCCTGCAGGCAACTCAGGTTGGCAGCAGCGAAACTACACATGGGGACCAAGAAGGGCATAATACAAATGAATATTTGAGATTATACTTCCAATACCTTTGTTTAAAGCACTGTTTAATATATGAGAAATGCTAAGATCTTCAGGACTCTTTTTGAAACACGGAATTTGGCTAAAAATCTTTATTATCTATTATTAGCTAAGTTGATATCAAAAAGCTATTTTAGCTGCCATTATCTCAGAAACCAAAATTCTTCCTGTTCTGCTAATGGGAGAAGAGAGAGTAAGTAGCTTCTTTCTCTCAATCCCTCATTCTCCACAGGAGCAGGGCAGAAGGAAGTATTAGGGAGGGACAATGGCTACCAGTATTATATCTGCCTAGGCTGCATAACCCCAAGGGAGTTTGGTCTGCTGGTAGAGGTGTAACCAGGCCTTCAACTATCTGACACACATGCCACCCCTTGCAGAATTCACTAACTGAGCTTTCTGCTCCAGGGGTGAAACCCTGGTCCCACTGAAATTAATGGCCAAACTCCCATCAACTTGAATGGGACCAGGATTTCACTCCAGTTTCTTGTCATTAACATGTGTTTGTTATCTCATGAGTATTTTTCACTCATGTCAATCGTTCCACTGAAGACTATAGGACTATTTGCACAAGTAAATACTACTCATAGTGAAAAACAGTTGCAAAATCAGGCCCCAAATAAGGCTACAGTTGTTATAAATCCTTTCCCTTTGCCTCTTTTCCCCATAATCTTCTAAAAAATTCAGCATGTATTCATCACTGGTCTTGAGATATCACTTATGCTAGCTGTCATGACAGTAAAGCTCAGTCCTATTCAAGAATAATACTACATGCACTTATAGGAAGACTTGCAACTTCTCATTTATAAGAATCATTCATAAGGATTTGACATGTCTGGCTTACACACGGGGAACACTGGTATAAGGTTATCATGCCACACACCAACAGCTCTGCAATCTGACTGGATTTTTTTTAAAGAATGATTGCCTGTTGTAACAGGATGATGGAGTGTTATCAGGGGAGAATATAGAAGCTACATGATTTTAGTGCATGTTTTATTGCTTAGTAAGTTAAGTAATTTTAAGAAGTTAGGCAGTATGAGATACAGTTTGAAATTTTTAAATTGTAAGAAATATTGGGGCAACATTATGTTTGTCAGGAGTGTGTAGATGACTTATACTGTTAAAATCATGTCCTCCTCCATTTTTTTTTTGTAAAGTGCAACATAACTACTATATTATGGAACATAACATTAAAAAAGATCTATAAACATTTGAAGTTCACTAGACAAAATTCATTGCTCTTCTCCAGGGCTGAACAGTTCCTAGCCACTAGGTGTCACTAAATTGAAAATACAAGCAATCAAGAAGACAGATAAGTTTATCTGTATGTCTGAGTATAAGCAACAGAGATGTTACACCTTCAAAAATACTTCCTAGGGAGTAGATCTGCATGCTTTACCCAATCGATTTTCCCCAAATGACCAAAGTTTCTTCTTGAAAAGATCTCCAAACTTTCAAGACTCAGAGACAATCTTACCAAAAATAATGGAGAATAAAGCTTAATATCAATCTCTTCAATTCATTATGAAATTAAATATAAATAAATGAATACCACTTCTATATAATAAATGAAGAGGAGTAAAGCTATCAACAACAAAAACAACAACTCAGCACTAGAATATAAAAATCATGTGCTGTTTTAAATAAGGAACATTTCTTTTTAAAAATCTTCAAAACTATATGCATTTCATTTCTTTCAGATATTTACCTCTCTCTGCACAGTTGACAGTATATTTTCTTCTGGTTTATGCTGCATCTAGGAGATTTGATTTGCTAATGTCAGCATAATCCATGGCAGAGGTACCTCATGGTGGAACCTTTGCTGGTATACCAGCAGCAGGATGCAGTGGCTGAAGTTAGGTTCCGGAGTGTTGGTACTCGACTCATGATTCTAAGGAATGGTTGGAGGTGTAACAGCACAATAAAGATAATGGAATTTAAGAAGGCAGACTTTAGCAAACTCAGGGAGTTGGTAGGTAAGATCCCATGGGAAGCAAGTCTAAGGAGGGAAACAGTTCAAGAAAGTTGGCAGTTTTTCAAAGAGACATTATTAAGGGCAGAAGAGCAAACTATCCCACTGCATAGGAAAGATAGAAAGTATGCCAACAGACCACCCTAGCTTAACCAGGAGATCTTCAATGATCTGAAACTCAAAAATGAGTCCTACAAAAAGTGGAAACTGGGTCAAAATACAAAGGATGAATATAAACAAATAACACAAGTATGTATGGACAAAATTTGAAAGGCCAGAGCACAAAATTATATTAAATTAGCTAGAGACATAAAGGGTAACAAGAAAACATTCTACAAATACATTAGAAGCAAAAGAAGAACGAGGACAGGGTAGGCTCGTTACCTAATGGGAGGGGGAAATAACAGAGAATATGGAAATGGCAGAAGTGCTAAATGACTTTTTTGTTTGTTTTCACCAAAGGGTTGCCAGGTGTCTGGTTTTCAGCCGGAACACCCAGTCGAAAAGGGATCCTCCCCAGCCTGGTGAAAATGAGCGAGTGAGTGAGGATGGGGGAGAGTGAGCAATGGATGGAGTGAGCGGAGTGGGGCCTCGGAGAAGGGGTGGGGCAAAGGTGTTCGGTTTTGTGCGATTAGAAAGTTGGCACTCTAACTTAATGAATGCCAGTGAAAATGAGTAGGATCAGAGGCTGAAATAGGGAAAGAACAAGTTAAAAATTACTTAGACAAGTTAGATGTCTTCAGGTCACTGGGGCCTGATGAAGTACATCCTAGAATACTTGAGGAACTGACTGAGGAGATATCTGAGCCATTATCTATTATCTTCAAAAAGTCAGGGAAGATGGGTGAGATTCCAGAGGACTGGAAAAGGGCAAACACAGTGCCAATCTATAAAAAGTGGAATAAGGACAACCAGGGAAATTACAGACCAGTCATCTTAACTTCAGTACCTGGAAAGCTAATGGAGCCAATAATTAAGCAATTAATTTGCAGACACCTAGAAAATAAGGTAAGTAACAGTCAGCATGGATTTGTCAAGAACAAATCATGTCAAACCAACCTAATAGCTTTCTTTGACAGGGTAACTAGCTTTGTGGGTGGGGGGAAGCAGTAAATGTGGTATATCTTGACTTTAGTAAGGCTTTTGGTACTGTCTCACATGACCTCAAACAAACTAGGAAAATACAACTGAGATGGAGCTACTAGAATGTGGATGCATAACTGATTGGAAAAACGTTCCCATAGAGTAGTTATCAGTGGTTCACAGTCATGTTGGAAGGACATAACGAATGGGGTACCACAGGGATCAGTCCTGGGTATGATTCTGTTCAATATCTTCATTAATGGCTTAGATAATGGCATGGAGAGTACACTTACAAAGTTTGCGGATGATACCAAGCTGTGGGGGGGTTGCAAGTGCTTTGGAGGATAGGATTAAAATTCAAAATCATCTGGACAAACTGGAGAAATCATTTGAAGTAAATAGGATGAAATTCAATAAGAACAAAAGCAAAGTACTCTACTTAGGAAGGAACTATCAGTTGCATACATACAAAATGGGAAATGACTGCCTAGGAAGGAGTACTGCAGAAAGAGATCTCAGGGTCATTGTGGATCACAAGCTAAATATGAGTCAACAGTGTAACACTGTTGCAATAAAAGCACATATCATTCTGGGATGTATTAGCAGGAGTGTTCTAAGCAAGACACGAGAAGTAATTCTTCTGCTCTACTCCATGCTGATTAGGCCTCAGCTGAAGTATTGTGTCCAGCCCTGGGTGCCACGTTTCAGGAAAGATGTGGACAAATCAGAGAAAGTCCAGAAAAGAGCAACAAAAATGATTAAAGGTCTAGAAAACATGACCTATGAGGGAAGATTGAAAAAATTGGGTTTGTTTAATCTGGAGATGAGAAGACTGAGGGGAGACATGATAACAGTTTTCATGCATGTAAAAGGTTGTTACAAGGAGGAGGGAGAAGAATTGTTCTCCTTACCCTCTGAGGATAGGACAAGAAGCAATGGGCTTAAATTACAGGAAGGACAGTTTAGATTGGATTTAGGAAAAACTTCCTGTGAGGGCAGTTAAGCACTGGAATAAATTGTTTAGGGAGGTTGTGGAATCTCCCTCATTGGAGATTTTTAAGAGCAGATAAGACAAATGCCTGTCAGGGATGGTCAGTGTTTCCCAAACTTGGGATGCCGCTTGTGTAGGAAAGCCCCTGGCGGGCCAGGCCAGTTTGTTTACCTATTTGTTTACAAGCGGCGTCCCAAGTTTGGGAAACACTGGTCTAGATAATACCTTGAGTGCAGGGGACTGGACTAGATGATCTCTCAAGGCCCCTTCCAGTCCTATGATTCTATAAAAATTATGGGGCAAATTAATCCTTTGAGTAACCCACTAATACCAGTTAAGATAATGGTGTGAGAAATTGGTTGGATGGTTTGGTAAAAACTTATTTTAGTATTTCTTATCCTGGTGATTTTGTATTTGTTTGGGGTCTAAAACACTATTAAATATATCTTTAATTAAAATAGCATATTTTTGTATAGTTGATGATTAATAAAAGGTAATGAACATGTCATTTTTAAGAAAGATCCCTTCTCTGTTTTATATTGATAGAACAATTCAGAATATTTTGCATGCAGCTGACTATTTTGATATAGTAGATATGAGATAAATTCGGTGTACATACTTAAAATGGATAAGCTGCTACTTTGCATGTGCCATTCTGATATTTGTGGAATCCAGGACACGTTGCCAATTATCCGGAGCCAAAGTTGTACCTATATTTTGGAGGCAAAGACTGAGCTGATTTAATTAGTAGTTCTTCTCTGCACTATTGCTCACCAGTTTCTCAGAGTCAGAAATCAGCTGATTGATTTTCTGTATGTCCTGTCGCTTTGAAGATGTATCTCCTGATAGCACATTTTGTTACTGAGTTCATTATTTCCATCTTTTATCACTTGTAGAGTCTCCTGAAAATTATAGTATACATCTGGGGAATGCAGAATCCATATTTCCAGGAGATAGTGATGGACTAGCTGCCAATGCTGACCTTGCCCATTTTGCTGGGTTTACTTCCTTCTCATTAGCTTTTGCTAAATGTTTTATTTATTAATTATTATTATTTATTCATTCTAATAAATACTGCTGGGTATCTTTAAAGTTTTCAGCATGAAGACCGAGTCAAGCTAAAGCAGTCCCACAATCAGGGGTGGTCCTAGACTAGCTGCCAGCAACTGGCACCCTAGGCGAACCATGCAATCGGCACCCCCACCCCCAAACCCCAAGGTCAGATCTAGGCCAAGAGTTTTGGTAAACTGGGAAACATTTTGCCCCTTTTTTCCTTTTAATGTTTTTTAAGCGTTTTTTTTTTAAACAGAGGCTTAATTATTCGGTTTGTCCATCCGTCTGTCTGTCCAACCACGGAACAGACCGTGCACGGGAATTGAAATAGTGACATCTTCGTTATTTTATTTGTATTTTTTTCATCTTTTTAATTTTTTTTTATTTGATTTTTTCCCTCAAATTTGGTGCCCCATTTAACTTGGCACCCTAGGTGACCGCCTAGTTTGCCTATATGGACGGGCCGCCCCTGCCCACAATGAATGAAGAACTCTCTACTGCTCAAAGCCTGCTCTTTGCTGCACTGCAGGAGCAGGGCTAAAAACCAGAGATTGTGTCTTTTATATGTGTTGGGAGGCCACTTGCATATTGAACCATCCGTTATTTAAGAGATGCTGGTCAAAGTTGGTGGGACCAAAATTTGGTTACATTGTATTGCTTGTGTTGACTTGTTATGTCCATGTAATTCTTTCTTTTGTTTGGAACTGAGTATTTTTTATATATTATGATAAAAAGCTACATTAAAAAGCAAAGATTGAATATGGGGTTTCCAAAAACAAATTTGCTCATAAGAAATGAATCATTAGGAGTTGGGGGAAAAGTAATCACTAGAAATGATATTTTATTAATATGCAGAGATAAAAAAGTATAGGAAGCAATGAAATTTTCCCCAACACCTGCACTCTCTGTTTTTAATTTGAATGCTGCTACAAACATTTTTTTCCAGAGAGAAATTTCTTCACATTCTGTTCACTGTAACTTTGAAGCCTTCAAGTCATCAGCAACTTTACTGTATTTTCATTTCCTTCTGAGAGTTGAGAAGTTATCTTTCACATGTTTTTGTGACCAGTATTCAAATGTGCTTTGCTTCCTTGTTCACCAAACAATAAGTTATATTCAAAACATGTATTCATATGTTTTGATGTGCATACTTTTCTTATTACCAGTATCCTGTAAAATAAATATTTCCTGCTAAGAACAATACATGGCTTTAAAGCCAAATAGATCATCAGACTGAAACTACTTTGTTGATGAATTCACAGTCAGTCATGTTGTTGCACTGGTGAGGAATGCAATTTTCAATGTATATACTATGTAAATCTGCTTATGGGCCAGCTTCTCAGCTGCTGTAAATCGATGTAGCTCCACTGAAGTGAAAGGAGCAGCTCTCATTTATATCAGCTGAGGATCTGGCCCATTTACAACAAATATTTGAACACAAGTTTTTGGTAAGCTGGTCTTCAGACAGTCAGGTACTGGTGTAGGTCCACATACTTAGAAATATAATTACACCTAGTCACTGCCTTGTACTGTGGTACCTTAGATGAGGTATAAAAAAAAAAAAAAAAGGACAATTCCCCCTGTTTGTTTTGGGTAAAAATGCAAGGCAAATAATTCCCCTTCCTCTGGCAAGTGAGAAGCATATTGAGTAATTATCCTTTCTGGTCGATGATCTGATCCCTTGTCTTCAAAGTGCATGTTGTGAGTGTTCTTTGCCAACATAGGAAAAATCTGGGTTCTCTCTATCAGATTATGTCCCATACCCCCAAATCACCCCTTATTCCCTTCTTTCTCATTCGCTCCATATTGGCTCTCCCGGCTGACTACAAAGCCATCTTGTCCTCATCATGCAGCAACCTCTTGCCTCCATTCCAAAGTCCTCTACACAGCTCCCTTCCAACAGTAATCATGTCCTTTTCCTAGGCCCAAAGGAGAGCTACCTTGAATGATCCCTTGGAATATGCGTTAATTATACTAAACAATCTGTTCCACCTTGCATTTAGCTGTGATGCTCCGAGTACCTTTCCCAGACCTGAAGAAGAGCTTTGTGTGACTCAAAAGCTTGTCTCTCTCACCAACAGAAGTTGGTACAATAAAAGATATTACCTCCCTACCTTATTACTCTAATAACCTGGGACCAACACAGCTACAATTACACTGCATACAGCTACAATAGTAATTTATAGCCTCATAGTGAAGTAAAGAGATTGCAGGGCTGCTATAGCTCTGTCAGCCTAAATATTCAAGTAATTGTATTTAAGGAAGAAGAGGATTTTTTCCTTATACATTATCCAGCAAAAGTTCACTTCTTAACTGGAAATGGTGTCTGGTTTATGATGGTTCTTTGTGTTTTTTCCTGATTAGTCACTTATAAGAAGTCATTGTCTGAAAATTTAAAAGGCAAACAGTTTCCGTGACGGAGCTATTCTTTAAAAATATTGTGTGAGAGTAAAAAAAGTTTGGACTTTTGCAAAAGCAGACATATGTATTGAATTTGTGTCACAAAAAATGAAAGACATAGCAGAGTGTCAATAGAACACAAAGCAGGTTCTATGACAGATTCCACGATGCAATATATCATTTTATAGCCTTTTTCATGTAAGTATCCAAGGATACAACTACATTGTATTACTGCCATGTTGGTAATCAAGCTCTGAGAATGCCATTTTCAATTTTCTGATTTTTCAGGATTACTAAGGAACTGTGTTTTCAAATATATTTTTATGTGTTTGTACACAGCTAGCATAGTGTGCCCTGTGGTGGACATGAAGCTGATATGTAATAATTTAGGAATACTGTATGTGACCTGGTTATTGGAATGTTTACTGTATACACATGTTGGTTTAGTGAATAGCAGGGCTTTTGGAAAAACAGGTAGACAATGGCTCCAGATAAAACATTCCCTAGTAAACAAATCAGAAAGTTAAGAGACAATACCTAAGCTATAAATTGTGAAGAATCTGATTCCTTAACAGCCAACTAACACAACTGTTTTGCCAAGGCTGGGAACAAACAGATCAAAAGGACCCTAATCAAAGTCTCTCTGTCCAGAGGACAGGCAGTTATCAGGAACTGTTTGTGGGGAACAGGCAGACACAAGCAGGAGCAGTGGCTGGTACACAGGGTACTGTAGCATGGGACCCATTTTTAGAGTGGGAGAAATGTAGATTTGGGTTGACCAAAACATTTAGGCAAATTCACATTAAATTTGCAAATTGTTTTGGTCAGGGGAAAAAAACAAAATCAAAACAAATTCTGAACAATTGAAAGGTTTCATGTTTCAATTTTTCAGTTTGAAATAACTTTTTGTTTCAAATTTCACTTTAGTTTGATTCATTTAGTTGCACAGCTCTATTACACATCATGCAATGGATACATTCTTATGTTGAGTCACTAAATTCTTTGACACAAGTTCAAGTTAAGGGCCTGCTTCTCAACTGATGTAAATCAGCATAGCTCCACTGGTTTCAGAGGAGCTATGCAAGATAAGAATCTGGCCCTGAATATTCTAGGTTGCTGTGAAAAACTTTTTCAAAATAAAATCCACAAGTGAAAAATACCAACAGATATTGATCCAGCACAAACAATACCACCAGGAGAGTATATTAGCTATAGCTTCTTCATACTGCATGATAGTGTGATCCAAAAACAACTTAAGTAATAAAGACTTACCTAATGAGGGGAAAAAAATAACAAAAACAAAAAGCCAAGGACATACAAGATTCTGGAGTAGGACCAGAGATCTCCATGAAATTGTGATATGAATATCATTGAATGGGAGACATGGATTATGAAAAAAAAACAGAAGAAAAAATGTGACAGATTTATGGAATGAAATCTGCAAGATTCAATCTCTCCCGATTAAAACTAAAAATGACAGTGTGCTGCAAGAATGGGCAAAAACACTACAGTTTACAATCACATTTTTATAAAGTTTTGAACCCTCATGGTGGAATACTATTATATTTTTATAAACTAATATGCTATATCCTTTTAGAATAGCAAAGGGAGACAATGGATTTTGAGAAGACCACTAAACTCACCTTGTTTTTCCATGTGATTGCATAGGCATTCCTTTGTGCTGTACTCTAGAAAAACAAGCCCAGCCACCTGATTTAGCATGGCATAGACTGTAGCAAAAGTAGGGTTTTCTATGCAAAGATCTATCTAGATTATATAAACTGTTTTAACCATCCCATCTTCCAGCTCAAATGCTTTTTACTTGTTAAAATCAAAGTTTAAATATTCTGCAAAGTAACTGAACTAAAACATGTCATCTCATCTCACACTGCATTTGTATTATTCCTGGCAAAGATGACACCCAGAACTGTCTTTAGGCTAAAGGCAGCTGTATACAACAAATGGAGCATGGAGGGTGAGGAAACAGCTGTAATCTCTCTCTACTCCATTCCCATCTCCTAGACTGTATATACAGAGAGGAAGGATTTGGGTTTGGTCTTTAAACCCATTGGTCAAATGGCTGGCTTTGGTCCAGGTGAAACATGAGAGGAAGCTGAGGGAAGAAGGAAACACAGGGACACACACACTTTCTCTCCATCCTCCCTCTCTCTGTAACAGTGATCATCAAAGCAGGAATAAACCTCATCCTGTTGTAATTGTGGTTTAATTTTTTATTTGTTATTCTTTAAAATAATCTGCTGGAATGGAACTTCTTTGTGTAAAAGGTAAGTGTTTAATAACCAGATCATTCATCAGAGTAGGAAGCTTTTTGTAGGCACTTGCTAAGTACATTTCTGTGAAGCCTAGATGTGCACTGCTTATTAAAGAGAATGGGAATGTTTGTTGCATAGCTTCCCCATGAGACGGGCTCCAAGCATCTGTAAATTCTACAAAGTTTTTAAGCACTTGCAGGCTGGTTGAACGGCTGCTTTGATTGGGCTCTGCTCCAGGATTTGCATGTGGCTCACATTGCAACAGTTTGATACCATCTCCCCCTGAGGCCTGAGAATGAAAATTTTCACTGAGTTTGAGAACCGATGGGGATGCTCAGGTTGTTGAACAGAGCGGTATTGCCAGTGTAGTCCAACTTGGGAGGTGGTTTTGGGCTGCAGGGAAAAAAGGATGGAAGAGAAGGGGAAAGAGAAGAGATGTGGGAAAATGTAGAGATGAGAGTGGTGGGAAAATGTAGAGTTTAGAGTGGTAGGTGAGGGAAGCAGAACAGAATGCATTGGTGGGTTAGAGGGGTCTTCAGCAGAGAGTCCTGATATTTTATTCTTATTTATTGACAATTACCTTCTGCAGTGACAGATTCCAATCGTGAAATATATGGCTATGTACTAATGCATGTGTAGCACAAGTTTTACTTTTACATGGTGGTAGTGGCAGCTGTTTTGTGCCCATTAAATCTGTCTCTTCATAGATTGGATTGGTGGGGGAAGTTTAGAACTCTCTTCCTGTTTTTAAAATCTAATTTTTAGTAAACTTTAATAGACATATTTGACTTAGAAATGATGACACGGTGAGACTTTAACAAGTGTGACTTCTATATGAGCAGCGCTGCTGATAGTCCTGGGGTTTTCTTGATCAATGGAAGTGACAAGAAAGCAGATCTATTACAAGTCAGACCCTAATATGTATGTTTTCTAGTTGGTAAAGGCTAGATATCATCTTTCCCCACAGACATATAAATACCTATTTACAGCCCACATCTTTAGATGGCAATGGGAGCTATTTTGATTATGCAAAGCCTGTGAGCTTTTTTGAGTGATTATTATCCATAGATGTTCTTGAGATAGACACCGGACTCAAAACCCACAGTTGATGGATGTCACACCTTACTCACTATTTCTCTGACCTTGCTTCACGTTATGTCCATCTGCTAAATAGTTGAAGTGGTCACTTACACAATACTATGGCCATGTCTATAGAGCATAGGTATTAATATAAATTGAATATTAAATAGGATTGTGTCACATAGCAAGAAGAGTCTGCTGGCCACAAGCTGTAGAAGGGGTACTGTCACCTCCCAAGCACCCCTTGAGAGGTGAGTGTGCTGTCACATGCTGTGACCCATGTCAGTTTCCCATCCTGAAAGAGGTAACAATGAGGTCACTCAAACACCCTGATCGAGGAGAAGCCAAACACTCCATTTTGCCGCAGAATATCTTCCTTTAATAAAGCCTTCTGAAAGGAGCACTTGTACATGGGGTTTAAAGGCTCTTACCTCAGAGTAAGGATAAAAATTAAGAGTTCTAAACCAAAAGTCTCTAGTTTACAGCAGAAGGAGTTACTGGTAGAAGGCCTCAGGTTTCTGAGCTGTCTGGAGAGCTCTCCAGTCCTTCCCCCATATGCTCGGGTCTCTCCCAGGCCTTCCTGCCTGGAAAGCTTTGTAGTCTTTCTGTTGCTTGTTCAGTCTCTCCTAGACCTCCCTACCTGGAAAAGCTATTGCCTCATTCACGCTCCCCTCCTTTGGAGCTTCCTTTCACCTCAGGACCTTTGTTCAACTAAGCTCTCCTAAGCCTCTTATTAGGCCCAGGTACCCCTACTGAATTAACTGCCTTCCAGCTATTTAGGCAGTTAGTTATGCCCAGGTTGTCTTGGATTGGCTTGTTCTCTTCCGTGGAGCCCGTCACAAGCAGGCTGGGAATCTCACTTATTTAAAGGGCCAGCTGTCTGATACCAGCAGTTCTTGTTTTAGGCTTCACGGGGTCTGCCCAGTATGTTTACTTCCACCTAGACATTGTTTAGTGTAAGTGATCCCCACCTACAGTTATAAGTGAGGACTTGTAATGGTCTTTATAGGATGCTGAGTCTCATATGAGGTTTATTTAGGTTGTGTACAAACTGTTTATTCATGGGGCCATATTGTGTAGACCTAGCCCAATATTGTAGATGCATGGAGTCATGCTGCCCCAGGTGAAGCTACTGGAGGCCTGTACCTCAGAAATCAGAAATCCCCCTGGATTTTTCAGGGAACATAAGGTGAGTATGCACAGCACCCTCTACTGGTGCTGCATGCTCTCTTTTTCACAGCTGCCAGCTCCGGTTGCTGGGGCAAAGATGGAATGAAGCCACCGCCTTCCTCTTTCTCCACTCAGACAGAACTCCCTGGACTCCCCAGAGCGCAGGATTGCATATGGGGAGGATAGCACAGTTGGGAGGAAAAGTTCCTTGTCCACTCTGCCCCAGGCACAGTATAGACCATAGTGACCCAGTACAGTTGACGTTCTAAGGCCCAGGGTTTCAGCCACAATATGACATGTAGAATATGCTGCTTTTTCCACCTGACTCTTCGTTCCCTGACCATAGTAATGTTTCTTCTTGCGATGGGACTCTGAGGAGGGAGAATTTACATGTCTTTGGAATACAGTCTTCTTTTTCAACTGCAGAGACAGGAAGCATTAAATGCTAATAGAATCTTACAGCTCTTGTTTCATTCTTTCTGACACAGAGTCATTCAAGTTTCATGGCATTTGTCTCCCTTCAGTCTGCACTCAAACTTCAGAGAAACTTCACCTTCTGTCTCTGTTTCCAGACCATACTCATTTTTAATTCCACCTCCTCACAAAAACGAAATATTGGTCCAGAGACTTAGGGAGGAGTATGTAACAGCCTTGTGTATCCTTATGCATATTACAAACATGGCATCTTGCCAATGCAATTAACTGATGGGTGGGGAAGACAATCCTGGAAAAAAATCTTGACTCTTTCTAGCCTGTACGCCTTTTAACATGTAAACATACACTTTATTCTCCACAGATTTGGTCCCTATGGGCTTCTATCATACCTGCTTACATTATTGACAGAAATCAGGTTCTTGCTTTCTGCCCCTAATACCACTGCTAAGGCATCAGAGCTAGGAACTGAATGAGATAGATGCTATTTATCTTTATGCATCATCAACAGAATTATCAAGTATGTGAAGGTGGCAGCCAGACAACCCCCACCCCTCATCTTTTTACTTGTAAACCAAGCACACTTGATCTAGAAATATTTGGGAGAGAATCAGCATGGAATACTACAATTCTTTCTGTACACAGTCACTTTTCATAAGAGAACCTGGCTGAAAGTTTCCTGTAGTAACAATAAGTAGCTTTGGAATGGTGTGGCCAGTAAGGAGAGTGGTCCTTACAGCCAATGCCTCAGTTTATAGGCTACTAAAATCTGAGCTCTCTCTTGGGGTATGGCCAGACTACCCGCCGGATCGGCGGGTAGCGATTGATCGATATATTGCGTCTCATCTAGACGCAATATATCGATCCCTGAACGCGCTCCCGTCGACTCCGGAATTCCACCAGGGCGAGCGGCAGTAGCAGAGTCGACGGGGGAGCCACGGCTGTCGATCCCATGCCGTGAGGATGGGAGGTAAGTCAAAATAAGATACGTCGACTTCAGCTACTCTATTCCCGTAGCTGAAGCTGCATATCTTACATCGACCTCCTGTCCCCAGTATAGACCGGTTTTGACAAAATCAGAACTCAACCTGGTAGAAACATGGCCAGTGATGCTGGAGGTACCATCCCCTGTAGTGATGAATAAGTCCTATTGCATTTATCAGAAAGATAGTCTAATGGTTAGAACGCTATCCTGGGACTTGAGAAACCTAGGTTCAATTGCATGCTACGCCCCAGAGTCTGTGGAGCCTTGGGTAAGTCTCACTTTGGGTAGGTCTACACTGCAATGTAAGCCCAGGGTTAGTAGAACCCTGGCCTGTTAATCTAGGGCTTGAGTGTCTACATGTGTTTATATCCTCAGGCTAAGAATTGTTAAACACTGAGTCCCAACCTGAGGCTCCAGTGTCCATACTACTTTATGCAGACCCAAGTCCAACCACCCACATCCAAGACTTCCTATTGCCCTCCCAAAATGTTGCTGCGTTAGCACTTTGTTCATGGTACAGCATGGGAAAACTTGACTATCCAGATAACAAAGAAATTCAGCCTGTAGGATTATGGGATATATTGGCAAACTCCCAGAGGAAGAGTCCAAGTGGGGCTACATCTACATTGCAAAGCAATAGGGCTTGAACCCTGGATCCTGGCTTGACTCCGGCTCAGACCCATATATCATGTTTATGAACAATAAATGTACAGCGGTAGCCAAGCAATTTTGGCTTCTGTTCATGTCACAAGCTATTCTTGCTGAAATGGTGCCTATTTTTAGCTGTAATGAGAAATAAATCCTTGGAGTTTTATTAATTTCACAGCAGTGTGGCTTTGCCACATATGAGCTGTTTCTAAAAATGTCATGCTGTAAACGACATCCTATTAAAATATCTAATTTATTTTAAAAGGAAGCACAGCAGCATTTTTATAAAATCTTAGTGGCCCAAATGTTGATTCTTAACTCCATAGGATTGTACGCAACCATCCTATTTGGGGGTGGGGATTCATCCTCGTATTTACACCCTCCAATGGCCTTCAGTCAATCTCAGCCAGTATCATCATTATTGGTATGCCAATGAGAGCTCACCACCATGCTGCTTTGCTGAGTTCCCCTGACATACAGTAGTTGTCATAGATGGTAATTGGAAAAGAAGTAGGCAGTATAATCTTTATGCTGCTATGGAAAAGCTAACATGGCATTTCATGACTTCCAGTTAAAATTTTAGCTCCAGAGCCAGTAAGGTGTATGGATCTTTCAAAGGCTGGTGGTGTTTGAAATAAATTATTACTAAAGTCAGTTGTTTAGCATAGTTTATTATGTCATTAAATCAATGCTTGTTATGTTGTATTTATATACCAGGTATTTACTTAAGGCAATTTTTTTATCTTTCCTCGAGATATTTAGAGATCTTATCCTCTTGACAAAAATGTGGACAACATTGTGATACAAGATTGCTCTGATTATGTAATTTATCTTATATTATGATATATTAATACAGATACTACTTTGATATAGAGCTCATTTGCATCTTTGAATGATGAATAATTTTTTGAGAGACTGAAATTTCTTAGTTTTTAAAAGAATATTTACAGCTAAGAATCTTCTAAAAGTATTATAGGAATTAATATAGTTACATGTATTTCTATTTTTATTTTTAATAGTGAAAAAAGGAAGGTTGAATGGAGCTGCTGGTAAGTTTGACTTCCCATACTCTAAATTTAGATAAGCATCTTTCTTTTTCTTTTAAGAGCAAATATGCATTGTGCTAAAGTAAATCTGTTTAAGCTAGAAATAGTGGTAGGTTCTCAATCTATCCGGGGTAAAAGAAATAAGGACATGCAAGTTTGCTATGCAAAATTTTCTACTATTTACAAGGAGAGAAATGAATCACAGCACTTTCCAAATAAGATTAAAGTCTATAATATGACATAACATTTACTAATGTTATTTTCTACTATACTAATGCCTGAAGTGTATATTTGCATGAGAAAAAGCAGCCAGAAGGTCCTGAGACAAATGAAACCATTGTGATGGTGGCGGGGGATATTGGTGGTTCAGGGTTTGCAGCTTCTTCAAAGGTGGGCAGGGACTATGCCTGAATGTGCCCATTGAGGACAATGGAGAAGTATGGATGGGAGCAGAAGCCCCATAGATCTGTAGCTGGCTGGTTCAGATGGCAGCACTAACCCATGACCTAGAGCAAAATCTGACTGCCTGGGATTGTTTTCAGTCAGCCTCCAGGGTCAAGGGCTGGACAATGGCTAGAGAGGCAAGACCAGACTCACGCAGACACAAACATTTCAGTGATCTGTGTAGTCAAATGCAGATTAAAACCTGAGTAAGGACTTAAAGATTTGGCATAACAATAAAATAAAATAAAATGATACATTACCTTTAACTTGGGGCACTCCAGGACATTCTTAGGAAACAATGTATGCCCTCTTGCATACAAGAATGAATAGTACTTGACAATAGACTAGGACATTGCCACTTGTATCAGTTATTTTGAGCGTACCTATGGCCTTGTACACCACTTGCATATTTAGTGAATAAGCAGATATTCAGTCTCCAAAGTTTACCTCATTTTTTTGTGGTGCATAAATTAATTCCCTGCTAGGTACCTCTGAAGACAGCTTAATTCCATAACATCTTTGGAATTCAATGAACAGCCTGTTGTTAAAACTGAGGTTCTTGAAGTAAACTAATTCTGTGTAATTATTAGTTCTCTAGAAAAGCTCATCTATAAATCGATAAATGTAGTAAAATATGGCAGTCCTGACTAATGCCACCCTGTGGTAACCCTTGTAAATTGTTTTAAATTACTTGGATTAAAGAAAGGTGAAAGTTGAGGTCATTTGAACTACCATTTTTAAGCCACAGAAGTCTCAGAATATGATTATCATTTAACTCATTGAGAAGCACAGTCATTATTAGTTACATCCACATTTCTGAAGTGTAGAACATGGTAACATTTCTTTTCGCCGTCATAATGCATAATGCTGTCACATAAAATGATTGCACAAGAGCCAGCAAATGTTATGTTTCATCTGTGCTCTAATTTACAATAATGCTTACAATTATAGCACTGCTTGATGTAAATTAAATAAAACATTTAAATTGACCTTTGAATGTTATTTAGCACTAGCTATTATCAAAGTTAACAGTGATATAGACTGAAAGATATCTTCAGAGATAAAGGCCCAGAGTTTCCATTCTTGAGGAACTGCAGAAGAGGTGCCTATATGTGGGAGTTAGAGGTGGTCTTAAGCTACCCATATATTCCCACTATTCCACTCCTGCCAGTCCTCTCCTTCACATAAGTTAGAGCAGCTGTAAGGTTATTCTGTCTTGTGTTGGCTGGCCATAGCTCCACTGGGCCATTACAATAGTCAGGAATGAGCTAGGCAAAGGGATGACCCAATAGTGCTCCCTTTCCCCCAACTATGGACCCTGAATTGGACAGAAAGGGAGGTGACATAGAAAGTACTATGGCAGATTTGGGCTACCAAAGATTCCAATCTTCAAGTGGCTAGTTAACTGGATTTTACCACTGCTTTTCACCACCAGGGTATACCAGTGAATGTGGCTCAGAATCTGCATTGTTATAATTTAAGGGCTTTGTGTATGTCTCTGTGTGTACATGGAGGCATGTGGTGAAAGACGTATTGCAAATGTCTCTTTCTCCTAAGTTTTCTTAAGTTAGTCCTAAGTTGGTCCAATAAAAGATATTACCTCACTAATCTTGTCTCTCTTTTTCAAAAGTAACTGGTGAGATTTCAGGGAGAGAGAGAGATGGGGGAGAAACACTGTGAGGACATTCAAATACAGAGAAGAGACACTGAGGTCTTAAGCAAAGGAGTCAATTAAGGAGAAGCAGCTGCTTGAACACGGCAGATAACAGAGCTGTAGTAAGAGAAGAAAAAATGATAGTTCAACAAGTCAAGATTTTCTTCAGAGGCACTCAGCTATGTGGGAAAAGGTGCTGGGGAAGCAACAGAAATGTGAGCCAGGTTTGAATACTGGTGAGATAGACTTCAGTGTGAGAGGGGAGTGAAGCCATCAAATGTGGATGAAAGCTTGGAGTTAAAGGTGGATTTAACAGAGATTCTTAAATACATGTTTTTAAAGGTTAATTTGCCTGTCTAATTGCTCTGTTTCTCATCCATTGTGGCTGCATTTGCAAATTGCACTGAATATTTGAAAAGATGTTAGCTTTAATGTTGGATGAAAGGTATTTATGTTTTTGATATTTGTTTTTTGGAGATAGAAGATTAGATTTTTGATGGTGGTGTTCAAAATCACTAGAATTAGGCAACTGATCCAGGAAGCAGCCGCAGTCCCTGGGGGGTGGGGAGGGGAAACAGCACCATGTGCTGCTCTTGCTGCTCCTCCAGGTATCTCCTCCAAAGCTCCCATTGGCTGTGGTTCCCAGTTCCCGGCCAATGAGAGCTGCAAGAGCACAGAGCCCTCTACTCGCCTCCCACCCCCCTGCCCGGGGCTGCGGGGACATACAGTAGTTCAGCTGCTTCAGGGAGCGGTGACACGGGGTAGGCAGGGGGGTGTGCAGGGAGCTTGGCGGGCCGCACGAAAGAACCCCACGGGCCGCATGTTTAAGACCCCTAGTTTAGAGCCAACTTTGCATCCTCCCACAACAGCAGCACCAAATTCTGCTGCGATGCAATTGAGGACTGAGCCAAAAGCATCTTACCATTTATTGGAAGGGACAACTTTGCTTCCACATTTAGATTTACATTGGTGCCTATTTTTGTACTTCTGTGATTTCATTCCATTCATTGCAATGTAGACAGTCATATAATGTAACTTAACGTGATTTGGAAATATCTCAAAGTTACATTTACTCTAATATGCATAATGTGGGGCAGATTTTTAGATGTGGCCTCCACTTTTGCACATGCAAACATGCATGTACAACTTATTTACTCATTGATTTCAATGGGAGCTAGGCACCTAAATACCTTTGAGGAGCTGGGCTTTTCTCATGATGTTTTGTAGCTACTGCCACCTAAACAAGGAAGGCTTCTCCTTCTGTAAATAATGCACCACTTTTGTACACACCTAACTATTAGAGAACTAACTACTTCCTATCGAATATGCTCCTGCTAGAAAAACAATTTATGAAAATTTTATAAGGTGGCCACCAGACCTCAATCCATACCTCTAGCTGCTTTAGGAATGTTTTGTTTTAACTTATTTTGCTACACAGAGAGCCATATTTTCAGAATATGCAAAAATAAACAAACAAACAAATACTGTGGCTGCGAGTCTCATTGCTTTGATCAACTGACTTGGACTTGAGGGCCCTCACTACAGAGCTAAACATAGCAGCATAAATGTTCGCACTCAGGCTACAGCCTTGGCTCTGAAACCTGGTGAGGGAGGGTGGGTCTCAGAGCCCAGGCTCCAATGAAGTGGGAAAGTCTACACTGCTATTCTTAGCCCCATAGTGTGAACCCCACGAGCCCGAGTCAATGCTCCCAGCTCCTAGCACAAAACAATGAAACATGTAGTTAATTTGTTTGTTGTTTCTGTTTCAGACACATTTAACACCTATGTTGTTTTAAAAGTCCAAAATCTAAAAAGCACCACAATAAACAGAAAAGGAAGCGAACCTTGCTGGGAACAAGACTTTATGTTGTAAGTAACAGAGATTTCTTGTCAATTAGTTTGCATTGTGTCATAGCTATGTTTATACAACTGAAAATTGATAATGAACTCTATGACCAAACACAGCCAGGAGCTTCAGGGAAGGGAAAATCTAGCTCAGGGAGAATGTGGGCTAGCCTCCTGGCCTCAGGACCCAGAACAACAGAAGTCAGTGGTGTGGGCTGTTCTGCCAGAATACAGATCAAGGGGAGGAGAAGCCTTTGTGATCCAGTTTCATTAAGCTTATTTTAGCCCCAGTGAATAGGGAGCTCTAGGATGGGAGACAGGATTCAAGTAGACACAACTTGTTATTTTCCATTCCATACTCCTGCTTGCCAGTTAGATATGCCCAACATATTATTTTCACTGATCATTGAGATTATCTTTTAATTGCTGACATATTAGACCCTGTATCTTGTTCCTCATGTCTCTCTCCAAATCCTGCCCACTGCCATCTCCCTTGCTTGAGCCATCTTCTCCTCTTTCCACCCCACCTCTCCGCCATCTCATCACCCCTGTTTTACTCATGAGCTTTATTGGCTCCCCACAGCTAGATGGGCACAGGCACATATTCTGCCTCACCTCAGCTCATTGTTACAGATGCTGTTCTCAACTGGGATTTTCAAAAGAGCCTAAGGAAGTTAGCTATCTGGCTCCCATTGAATTCCTGTGTGGTTTGGGTGCTTAATGCCCTTAGGTTCCTCATCTCCACTTTTTCCTCTGCATCCTTGCTTCTGATGACATCTGGTCATATCCTCATATGCACCATCACATCTTGCTGCCTTCTCCTCTCATCACAGCAATATCAGTTTTACTCCTAGCAACTAGGATTAGTGAAAAATTTTCAGTGTTAATTTTTCAGATAGAAAATTCATGCAAAGAAATTTTTGGGAAAAGTATTTGCTTTCCTCAAAAATGATTGATTTTTTTTTAATCTAAAAACCTTTAACCAAAATTTCTTTTTTTTTTGCCAAAATGTTTTGGGCTCAGTTACCAAAAGAAAAAAAAAGTCTTCAGGTTCTCAGTTTTTTGACAAAAAGTTGGTATTCTCAGTGAAAACTCCCACCCCAATCATTTTCCAGCCATTTCTACTAACAACCTTATCCCCTTTCTGTCTTTTCCTGCTAAGTCTCAAAGAAATAAACTCCATGATCTCTTTATTTTATGCTCCCGTAAGCTCCTCCCCCCCAAAATAACTTTTCATTTTTGAAATTTTAATTTAATTTAGCATTTTCAGGATTTCACAAATTTGACTTGTTTTTTTAAAATAACAACAATAGTCTAAGATCATTGTTTCAATTTGAGAATCTTAATGTTTCTGGGCCCGATTCTCATTCACACCAAGTCCAGCTTACACCACGCTGCCAGTGTAAAAGGGTCTTTAAATGTGTGCAAGGTACATTTCCATCCTCTTTAAGGCTCCTTTGTACTGCTAGAGTTGCCCTACTTTAAACCAGGATCAGGTTTTCTGTCTGCAAATTGTAGTAAAGTTGTCATGTCTTGGTGCAGTACTTTCATTGGTATATAATACTGTGTTAGAGGATTTTTATGATATTTACTAATCTAGACATACTAGTTTTACTAAAAATGTACATCTCTACCTCGATATAACGCTGTCCTCAGGAGCCAAAAAATCTTACTGCATTATAGGTGAAACTGCGTTATATCGAACTTGCTTCAATCCACCAGAGTGCGCAGCCCTGCCTCCCCAGAGCACTGCTTTACCGCATTATATCCGAATTCATGTTGTATCGGGTCGCGTTATGTCGAGGTAGAGGTGTATTACTCCTTTTGACATGAGAAAGTAAGTATGGTGTATGAGGAAAAATAGACATTAAATTTCAGCATTGGCCCCTCTCCATTGTCCATAATGCAGAAGCTACCTTAAAAAATATGTCTCTCTGCTATTTATACAGGAGGAGAGCTGTTTATGGCCTAAGTCTTCTAACTTTCCTATAACAGTTGTTGAAAATTCAATTCTTAGTGAATTTGTGTTAGCTGCTGTAAAAACCTTTTGCTTTCAGTCACATTGTGTCTTTGTCGCATGGCAAAGAAACTACAGTTGCAGTGGTAAATTAACCATTTAGTAAGAAACATCACTGGCGAATTGCAATAGATGCAAGGAAATGTGTTATTTAGGCTGCAGTTTAAATCTGACAGAAGGATACAAAAACACCTTTCTAGCAGCAAAGAAAATAAACAGTTTGCCCTGTGATAAGTAAAGCTCATTAGCTAAAAGTTAGAGGAAATTTCTTCTGAGCCTGCTGTGGCTCCATCTGCTGCTCACTGACGCATACAACGGAGCAGCCTTTTAAAATGCCCTATAAATAGACACTTACAAATACATTTATACAGAGTCATGTTCTAGTCCATTTCTTTAAGTGCTCGTTCTCTTCAGATGTATCACAAGGAGCAAAAACCAGTACACAATGAGTCAACAAGTTTGCTTCTTTTAACGTACACAGCAGTTCAAGCCTTCAGCATATGGCTCTGCCTTTTGATTGCCAATGCAACATTAACATCATCATAGCACTGAGGAAATGAAAGGCAGGATTTTGCTACTGGGGTAGCTCTTCACACCCGTGTAAAGTGAGAATCAGAATAGAAATATAACACAGCCATTTTGGACAGGTGTTAGTGACAACACAATGTGTAAGGCAGCGAAATATCAGGCCATGACTCTTCAGGTAACCCAAATGCATACAGTTTGTAAACTGCTTGTGCAATGCAGCATGCATTGGTTATATTTTTTTCATATTTAATACACAAATCAGGTGAACCACCCTTTGTTGCTTTGGTAGTTTTTTCTTTTTACACGTAAATGTGAATTCACAGGATTTCACTGTGATTGACTGAAATAATTTATTATTTAATCTCAGGATTTATTCCTGTTTGATTTAATGTGTCAGATAAACATTAGAAATAAATAAATAAATGATAAATAATTGTGTCTGATGAAGTCGGCATTCACCTACGAAAGCTTATGCTCCAATACTTCTGTTAGTCTTAAAGGTGCCACAGGACCCTCTGTTGCTTTTTATTAGAAATAAAAGTATCATCACTCATACCAGCAGCAGCACAGTTATAACAGTAATAACAAACAATGTAACATATTGTTTGTTATTACTAACACTTAAGAAAATAGTTCATAGCTGTTAGTGGTCTAAATATACAAGATGGCAAGATGTGCCATCATGAAATAACTTGTATTTCTCTCTAGGGCTTTATTGTATTGATTTTGTATCAGAGGTAAACCATATGGCAATACCTAAATGTAGTTATGAATTCCCAAGGCAGAAGTGCATGATAAAGATTTGGTACAAACATTTCTATATTTAAAACAACAAATAATAAAATACACATACAATCCATAGGTAGAAAAAAAAAGTCCTAATCCAAAGCCCATTGAAGTCAAGGGAAATCCTTCTACTATGACAGTCTGTCACCTCTAGCCAGGTATGACAGTTTAGAAAACCTGTCCTAGCTTTTCCTTTATACAGTGAAGGCAAGTGATAGGGTCAGTATATATTGGGGCTGGTCCCCCTTACTCCAGGTGTCTGAGAGGGAAAGGGGCAGCACTCCCCAATACCCATGTTAATCGTCTACAGATGCTGCTCTCTGATAGAATGGGGGTAACCACCTGAGCCAGTGTTGGAAACTCTCATGATTTCATAGACATTGGGCCATAACTGCCAAACATGCATTGGGTGGGGGAGGGAGAAGTTTAAACATCAACAAAGAGAATAAAACCATGTCTAGTCTTTAAAAAGATCTTCCGAGTTTTGCAGTCTGAATCATTCTTTTTTAATTTCTGGAGTTGGTATTGCTGCTTAGCCCTCCCCTGTTAAAAAAACAGAGTCAGTGTGTCACAGAATAGGTGGCCTCTGAGGGTATAAAGCACCCAGTCTATCTGGATTCTCCTTAGCAGAGCCTGTCACACCTGTGACTAGTTAATGACGTAGGTGGCTGAATGGCAGTTAACTGCACTTAATAAAGGGTTATGAGGACTGCTTAGTCAGGAAGCTAGAACACACAGAGGTAGCTCCTGAGGAGAGGGACTTTTGGGGGGAGCTGGTTAGAAAACTCACCAGAAAAGGGGACCTAGGAAAGATGCTACTGAAGACATCTGGTTCCAAAAGGTCGAAGAGTGGTAAAGCCCTAGGAAGACCTGGTCCCAGCAAAAGGACCTTACCAGACAGCAGCAAAGTGTTTAGGTAACTGGGGAACTATGTGCTGGTCCAGAGAAGGAACCCTTCCCCAGGTGATGGCAGGAGGTCTGACTCCAGAAAAGGGTCCTGGGTTGAGAGGGCCTTACTAGTGAAGAGCCTGGATAGAGAAGAAGGAGGGAGTTACATGGGGGGCAGACTAACTAAGAAAGACCCCTCTAAGTGAAGGCATGTTTGCATACTGTGTTCAGCTTTTCATTAAAGACCCCTGAAGGGGCACTAGTTACTATATAAAAGCCTCACTGAATTTACTGATAGCACATAAGGTGAAATTGAGGCAGGGACCCAACTATGGGTTCACACTGGGCTCCAGGAATGAGTGCTTGCCATTACAGTGTCATAACCCATCTAGCATCAGGCTCTGACACTACCTCACTTTCCTCTTCTTGGGGTTCTCAAACACCCAGATGCTTGTAAATCATAATACTTTTTTTGTGTGGTGGGGGCTGATGTACTAAAAAAATCACATTTCAAATGCCAGCATAATTCAAAACAAGTCTTTCCACAACTCTACAGTTTCTTCACCACTTGCTGGACTCAACATTTCTCTTCCAAACTGGGGTTCTGGTGTCTCCTTGAGCCTTTTCCTTCTTAAATCTGCCCTTTACTGCAGGTAACTCCAGACAGCCCTTTCATCTGATATAAATTGTTACTGTATGTTAGCCTTTCATCCAGGAAGCAGGTGATCTACAGGTTATCATCTCATAACACAAGAACTAGGGGTCACCAAATGAAATTAATAGGCAGCAGGTTTAAAACAAACAAAAGGAAGTATTTTTTCACACAATGCACAGTCAACCTATGGAACTCCTTGCCAGAGGAAGTTGTGAAGACCAAGACTACAACAAGGTTCAAAAAAGAACTAGATAAGTTCATGGAGGACAGGTCCATCAATGGCTATTAGCCAGGATGGGCAGGAATGGTGTCCCTAGCCTCTGTTTGCCAGAAGCTGGGAATGGGCAACAAGGAATTGGTCACTTGATGATTACCTGTTCTGTTCATTCCCTCTGGGGCACCTGGCATTGGCCACTGTCGAAAGACAGGATACTAGGTGTGACCAGGATCCTAGTGGGGGCCAGCTGTGGTCACTCAATTAGGGTGAACTGCAAAGAATGGAGCAGCAAAACCCAAAAAGCTCGTGGCTATTCCAATACTTATGGAACCCTTCTGCCCATCTGAGTTGGCAGCAACAAGGGCCGGGTTCAGTATCTAGGGGTTCTGTTTCAATAACGCAATTCAAAACTGGCTTGAGCCCCCACCCAGTGACCAGGGACAATTACATACCACCCCCTGGGTGCCTCTAAGAGGCAATACTTCCCCTCTCGCAAGCACGGAGTCTGAGTGCAGCAGAAAATGTTTAATAACACGAGGTAAACGACATCAGCATTAAATTGGGAAAACACCACAAACAGGATTCATAACACAATCCATGAGCAAAAGACCCACCCCCAAAGTCCCAAAAGTCCAAACCCCCAAAAGTCTCTTGAGTCCAGCAACACAAGAATCATCCAAAAGTCTCTGTCCCTGGTCAGTGCAGCCCCAGAGTTCAAAAGTTTATCTGCAGAGTCTTACCCCCACCCCCAGCCTGGGTGGAAATAAGGGGGGAAGGAGAAAGGGGTATGTGGGGTATTAAGGGGCACCTTATGTTGTCTGAGGCCGACTGCCCCGCCTCTCCATGGGGTTCCGCTGCAGCCTTCACCACAAGCTGCTCCACTTCACCAGCTGCTCTGCTCCTCCAGCTGTCCCATGAGCCATTCCAGCCATCCCACAAACTGCTCCCCTCCGCTCCACTCGTCATCCCGTGGGCCACACCAACCGTCCCGCAAACTGCAACGCTCTGCCAGCCACTTAGCAATAAATCTTCAGGCTCCCCCACTAGTTAACACAGCACTCAGTGATTTCAGCTTGTAGTAAGGGAGCCCCAGTGCTGGTGCACCATTGGCCTAAAATGAATTCAGCATAGCAGCCTGTAACTAGACTCTTAATAGAATCAAAATTAGCTCTGCTATTCAACACTAGAGAGAGAGAAAATGGTGCAATTGATGTTTCAGACCCTCAAGAGAGAGCCATACCACCAGGTACAAATACCTGTCCCCAACCTCTCTCAATTCACTGGGTTATGGAACCCATGTCCCTTGTCTAGCGAGTGCTACTTAGGTGATGGTGAGACCATCTGTCATAAAACAGTTTCATTGCCCTTGATTCACATAATCAGGGTAACAATACTTTATTACTCCTGCCCCAATAACAGAGAAACTGGGGATCCCACAGCAGCCAGAGTGACCATTTTGGGCTGCCGTGGGCTCATGCTAGGCAGGGTGGGTGTCCCTATGCAAACAAGATCAGCCCCTGAAGTTCTTTTCCACACTCGCCATAATTCACCAACAGATGTCAGGGTAGAGCTCATCCTGATTCTGCTTACACTTAGATTTACCAAGCCAGCATAAAACGACATCAGCTTCCTTATTACCTTATTGGTTACTCAGAAGTCCAAACAACATAGTTCCCTTAAAGTGATCCAGCCTCAGGCCTCCATCCAGATGCCCATGTTAAATATGATGAAAATTTCTGTAAATCTTATTTCATCAAATAAAAGAAAAGGTTCTACTAATCCCAAAGGATTGGACACATTACCTCCCAGGTTAACAAATGTTTCAGATCTTACCCAAATAGATGCTACAGCCAATTCTGATTAACGAAACTAAAATTTATTTAAAAAAAAAAGGGAGAGATTATGGTTAAAAGATCAATGTACATACAGACATGAGTTCAATTCATTTAGGTGCAGATTCATAGCAGAGATGGTGAGCTTTGTAGTTGCAAAGAGTTCTTTCAGAAATAGTTCATAGGTTATAGTCCAATGTCCAAATATCATATTCAGGGCCTACCAGCATAACCGGGACCTCAGTCTTGTGACTCCAACTTCCCCTGATGAAGCCTAAGCAGATCTGAGATGACAGAATCAGGACCCAAGGATCTTTTATACAATTTCATGTCTTTTGTCCTCAGGGAACAAAAGGTAATTAGGATGACTTTAAAGGAGGTCCATCACCGGTACTTAGTTATAGAATTAAAATAAGGCCATTTGGTTGTTCCTCCACCATTCACACTACATTTCAAAGAGACATGAATACCGAGATATCCCATGTTTACAATTCATTTAAATATCAGAATATAGGATAGACAGATAGGATTACATTGTTGACCCTACTCATACATAAGTAAATACACAAAAACACAAACATTATCTCCCCACGTGTCTTTTGAGGGTTACTTATTTTGCAGGATGTTTAACCCTTTCTAGCCTTGCATCATAATAGGCTAGAGGGACCTTCGGTCTGACCCAGTATGGCGGTTCTTAGCCCTGGCCTCAAACCCATCTCCTAGGAGTCAAATATCTGAGCACAGGTGGAATTAAGGCCATAATCCTTAAAGGCCAGCTCACTTTCTGACACCATGATGCAGGTGTAGCTTTACCAGCAGCTATGCAAAATCTCTGCTATGATCACTTCTGCATTTCAGAAAGTTTTATTTATTTTTATCCTTGTGTTTTGTGATTACTAAATACCTGGGCTGATTAATTATTCATGTATGTATGGTTCTGTTGTAAGGAATCTGTTGCCAGTGTCTTGTCAAGTACCCCCCCAAAAAGTCACAGATGGAGCTAACCCAAAAGATCCTCCTCCTCACCCCAATGATAATGGGACAATTGGGCTCTAACCAGCCCCCTCATATAACTAAAGGGGAATGTTTTCAGATTTACTCCTCGGTAACCTAGGAACTGTTAGTTTCTAATCACAGATTTGTTTACAAATAGCTTTTTCAATTTGGACGAGAGCCCAGCTTGGCCCTTTCAATCTGTTTCTCTAGCTATGTCTCAGGGATGCTATCAAGTTGAAAAGTTAGATTTTTGTGAAGCACTACAGTGCTGTTACCTACCAATATTTAAAAATAGTAAATAACTAGAATATGGGTTGTAAGGAGGCTTAGAATTAAGTTACTGTACAAGTGTGTAATTGAGCAGGTATTTCCTTAGATCAGGGTAGGCAACCTATGGCATGCGTGCCAAAGACGGCATGCGAGCTGATTTTCAGTGGCACTCACACTGCCTGCATCCTGGCCAATGGTCCGGGAGGCTCTGCATTTTAATTTAATTTTAAATGAAGCTTCTTAAACATTTTAAAAACCTTATTTACTTTACATACAACAATAGTTTAGTTATATATTATAGACTTATAGAAAGAGACCTTCTAAAAACATTAAAATGTATTACTGGCACGCAAAATCTTAAATTGGAGTGAATAAATGAAGACTTGGCACCACTTGTGAAAGGTTGCTGACCCCTGCCCTAGATTATTAAAATATATTTAACTACTCTTTGGAGAGCCAACTAACTAACTAAGGGTTAGATACACAGGTAAGTCCTGTACCTATGTGAGCAGCTGCACTAGAGGTTGGGTGTATGATTCATTATAGCACACTGGCCCTGGGATTCCTCCTGAGGAGGGCAGCTTCAAAATCCATTGGAAGGTCAGAGCAGCAACACTGGTCTGAATCAGTGCATCTTCTGCTTACACCTACTTTTTTCTCAGGGCTATGTCAGACGTCTCTAGGTCTTCCAGCAAAGCAGGAATATTGGCTGTTGGTACCAGTCTGCTGCCCCACTCCTGGCAGACTTTCTGACACACAAAGTATGGAGCTGTGAAATAAATCAGTCAAGAGCCTGAAAGTTAGTATTCAAGTGTATTATTGACTTGGATCATGGAGGTTATGTTCATATCAGTGCCAGTTACTTCATATTTCACAGTAGAACCCATATTTTATTATCTAATTGGAGATTGTTCATAAAATCAAAAAGTTCACAAAATTGAACATCTCAGAAGTATAGTAGGTTCAGGGCATAGGTTGCAGTATGGTATACTGGACTGCTTTTTTCTTTCCCTTCGAAAGCACTGCAAAACGTTTCTAATTGAAGTTATCAGAATGTGAGGTGACGTCAACTTGTTTTTTATTGATATCACTTTTGTTTGTGATTTTATTTTATTTTTGGTCAGGAGAAAGCGTTCATATAACAGGTCATTTGTAAGATTGGTGTTTGTAAAAGTAAGGTTCTATTGTATATTAATGATGATAATTGTGTGTGGTTAGAAAGCAGAGATTCAGAGTATTATGGTGGAACAGTAATAAAACTACCATTAAGATTACATTTTCAGATTTTCAGGTTTGCTGTCCCAACTCACAATATCTGTTTTTGTTGTTGTTGTTTTTTAAATTTGTTTATTTTTAGTGAAATCAGTGATGTTGAAAAGGGCTTCGTGGTGGAGCTGTGGAAGAAAGGCTTGATATGGGACAAACTTTTAGGTACTTTATGGATTCCCCTAACAACTGTGGAATATGCAACAGATGTAAGTTGACTTGCTGTGCAAAAATGTTTTGTGTAAAATCTGATTAAAAACTTATTTTCAGTCTCTCACCTACTGTAATTAAGCTTATGGTTAATCATAAGTGACATCTCAGTTGCTTCAGGCCATAACATCTCAGTTGCTTGATATCTCAATTGCTTCCAGGGGGAGGGATAGCTCAGTAGTTTGAGTATTGACCTGCTAAACCCAGGATTGTGAGCTCAATCCTTGAGGGGGCCACTTAGGGATCTGGGGCAAAAAAATCAGTACTTGGTTCTGCTAGTGAAGGTTGGGGGCTGGACTCAATGACCTTTCAGGGCCCCTTCCAGTTTTATGAGATAGATATAGCTCCATATATATATATAAAATAATACTAAGACAGTGCATATGCAACTCTCAAAGTAATAGTTGATATGCATAAGCTGTTATTCTCTGCAGAAGTGTTTCAAATACTGAATCAGGTGTAATTCAGTCAGTGGGTTAAAGTTTACCAGGGTTCACTAATTACGAGAAATGCAGAGGCAGTGTGGTTTATGTGATTAGAGCAGGGAGACTTGGAGTCAGGATTCTCAGCCTGGCTCTTCCACTAATTCACTGTGACCTTGGATAAGTCACCTTACACATCTATAAAATGGGCACTTTACAAGCTACCTACCTCTCAGGGGAATTGCAAGTCTTCAGTAATCAAAGAGTGTTATGATCTTTGGATTAAAGGCACTCTATGGCTGAAAAATATTATTTTGTTCCATTTTTAATTGCTGTTAAAAATAAGTGATAAACTAGCTGGCAGCATGGTCAGAAGAGGCCTTAGAAACAGGGCTGGCTCTAACTTTTTTGCTGCCCCAGGCAAAAAAGAAGAGCGTCGCCCCACCATACCCGCCCCCGAGCGCTGCGCCGCCGTACCACCCCCCGCGAGCGCCGTGCAGCCAAACCCCCCCAGCGCAGCGCCGCTGAAATCCCCGCCCCCCGAGCACCGTGCCGCCCGAAGCCCTGCTCCCCCGAGTTCCGCGCAAGCCCCTGCCCCCCCAGTGCCACGCCACCTGAAGCCCCGCCCCCTTCAAGCGCCATGCCGTGCCCCTGCCCCCAACTCCGAGCGCCACGTTGTGCCAGCCCCCGACCCCCTCCGAGCGCCACGCCCCCGCCCCCACCTCCGAGCGCCGTGCCGCGCCAGCTCCCGCCCCCCCTCTGAGCGCTGCGCCGCACCAAACTCCTGCCCCCCCAGCGCCCAGCCCCCACCCCCCGAGCGCCGCCCAAAGCCCCGCCCCCTCTGAGCGCTGTGCCATCTGAAGCCCCAACCCCCCCGAGCGCCACGCCGCCGAAACAAAAAACTCCCCTCCAGTGCTGCCCCGACGAACCAATAAATAAATAAATAAATAAAAACCCGAGCGCTGCCCCGCCCCAAGGTGCCGCCCCAAGCACATGCTTGGCCGGCTGGTGCCTGGAGCCGGCCCTGCTTAGAAAGGGCCCTCTTAAAAACTAAGGGCTGTCTCATAGAGCAGAAACTTGCATCCTGTGAGGCCCACAGCTAAGATGGATTTCTTGTTTTATGAGGGCCTCTCCAAAAATCAGATCCAAAATGATTATGGATCTATGGAGCATGCCTTCTCTGAGTGCATTTATCAACTCTCCGATGCAATGGTTGCTATTACAACCATCTCCGATAGCTGTCTGTCCTTAGGCCAGACCATAGCTGTGGTATCTGTGGTTAACCATGCCTAGTTTTAGGTAGAAATACTGAAGAGAAGGAGCAGTTAACACATCCTCCTGGCCATGGCTTTAAGCAGTTTTTCCATTTCCTTTTTATAAACCTAACTCCTGACATTGGGGAAGGAGTGAAAACAGAGGAAAGGTCATAGGCTGAAGGACGGAAAAGAGATAAGATTTTTCTTGGGGTGTGGGGAGGCGGGGAGAGGGAAGACTGAGGAGATGGGCTGCACTCAAGAATAGTTGTGCTGGGTACATAGTTATGTAGGACCTTGGAGCTGAGTGGGCTGGGTTCATGGTGGGTTGTCTTGCTCAGAAAACAGTTCAGACTACTGCAGAGAATAGGAACTCTGACGCTGCATGGCAGAGTGCTGTGGAACAGGCTGGGAAAGAGATGAGTCAAGCAGTCTGGCTTCCCAACAGGCCAACTTATTCAGGAAGCAGGTCACTGCTGGAGAGGCTAGGAATCCTGAGGCTGCATGGCAGAGCAATGTAGAACTGCCTCGGCGTGGGGGCAGGAAGGGAAGGAGCCTATCTCAAATACTCCACAATCTGTCTTGCTCTGCACCACCCATGGGAGCTACAGAAATGCTCTCTGCTGCCTCAACAGTAGAGAGGTTGGGTCCAAACCAGCTCCTGGGACACTTTTAAAAAATAGCAGCAATTTATGTACCTTCTCTCCCTCTTCTCAAGAACTAGTGACTGGGAACTGCACTCAAAAGGCAGCTGCTGTTGTTGTTTTTTATGTTTATTTATATGTTTGTTATGGTAGGGATAACCTAGAATGTGCTAGGCACTGTACAAATAGGGAGTAGCAGACAGTCCCTGCCCAGAAGAGCTTACAATCTAAATAGACAAGAAAGATGCAGGCTTAGGGGAGGGGTATGAGACTCGAACCCAGTGAACGATATGACAACAAACATTGTGTTAGTTCCATGAGATTTTTGGGGGGAGGAGTTAGTTAGAAGGGGATCAGCTAAATGGGAAGGGAAGGGAAGCAGGGTGAGGCGGTTAGGGGAGGGGAGAAGAGAGGTATATGTTGAGTGAAGCTTAGGTGAAGAGACAGATCAGAGAGGGAGGGTTGGAACAAACAAATCAGCACACGGCAGAGAAAGTCAGAACTTTCTTCAGTTTTGACTGAAATGTCCTGAGGAGAAAAAGGTCCCTGCTTTGGCTGCTTCTGTTCTTATTGGCTGGAGTCTGTGGCTGGATCCTCTGCAGTTTTCCCCCATGGCCATGTGGAGGGGAGAGGCAAGGCACCACCTACCTGGGTCTTCATGACCCTAGAGTTTGTGGGGCAGGGTCTCCCCTACACAGTTCTGGGTCCAAGAGCATGCTGGACGGTGGGGTGGCCCCAGCTGGTCCCCATTTTATAGACTCATAGACTCATAGACTTTAAGGACAGAAGGGACCATTATGATCATCTGGTCTGACCCCCTGCATGCTGCAGGCCACAAAACCGTCCCTACCCTTCCCTTGACTCTGCTGATGAAGTCCCCAAATCCTGTGTTTTAGTGACTTCAATTGGCAGAGAACCCTCCTGCTAGCGATCCCTGCCCCATGCTGCGGAGGAAGGCGAAAAACCTCCAGGGCCTCAGCCAATCTACCCTGGAGGAAAATTCCTTCCCGACCCCAAATATGGCGATCGGTAAGACCCCGAGCATGTAGGCAAGCGACTCCAGCCTGACCCTTGTTAACCATTATACTATTTACCTGCCATTGCTCGGTATTCCTCAGCTAATATGTTTTTCCATTAAACCATTCCCTCCATAAACTTATCTAACTTAATCTTAAAACCAGATAGGTCCCTCGCCCCCACCGTTTCCCTCGGAAGGCCATTCCAATATTTCACCCCTCTGACGGTCAGAAACCTTCGTCTAATTTCAAGCCTAAACTTCCCCACGGCCAGTTTATATCCATTTGTTCTCGTGTCCACATTAGTACTAAGCTGGAATAATTCCTCTCCCTCCCTTGTATTTATCCCTCTGATATATTTAAAGAGAGCAATCATATCCCCCCTCAGCCTTCGTTTTGTCAGACTAAACAACCCGAGCTCCTCTAGTCTCCTTTCATACGACAGGTTTTCCATTCCTCTGATCATCCTAGTGGCCCTTCTCTGCACCCGTTCCAATTTGAGTTCATCTTTTTTAAACATGGGAGACCAGAACTGCACACAGTACTCCAAATGAGGTCTCACCAGCGCCTTATACAACGGAAGCAGCACCTCCTTATCCCTACTAGATATACCTCGCCTAATGCATCCCAAGACCGCATTGGCTTTTTTCACCGCTACATCACATTGTTAACTCATAGTCATCCTCCGGTCTACAAGAACCCCTAGGTCCTTCTCCTCTTCTGTTACTTCTAACCAATGCATCCCCAGCTTGTAACTAAAATTGTTGTTAGTCATCCCTAAATGCATCACCTTACACTTTTCACTATTAAATTTCATCCTATTTCTGATACTCCAATTCACAAGCTCATTCAAGTCTCCCTGCAGAATATCCCTATCCTCCTCCGAATTGGCAACGCCTCCCACCTTCGTATCATGCGCAAACTTTATCAGTCCACTCCTGCAATCGGTTCCGAGGTCAGTTATAAATAGATTAAATAAAATGGGTCCCAAAACCGAACCCTGAGGAACTCCACTGGTAACCTCCCTCCAACCTGACAGTTCACCCTTCCCCCACGATGTAGCAGTTCCTCCCCTTCTCCCCAGTCACCATTTCTTTTTAGGGGAGAGGAAGTAGGTCTTAAGGGTCATAAGTGTCTGTGTGTCATTGGCTGGCCCTTTAAGGAGAGTCAGGCACAGCTTTGCCTGTGGTGGACAGCTACCCCCACAAATGATCCTGATGTGGTGGGGATCAGATGGCTTGGTTCAATTATCAGACCCAGCTGGGGTGGAGTCAGATGATTTCCATAAAGGGCTGGGAGAGGTTAGTTAGGGAGAGGATCTACGGGAGGAAGGCTCCATTAAGGCTGATCCTGAAGAGATAAAGTGGCAGGAGAGAAGGAGGATCCGGTTGCAGGCCCTGGAGAAAGCCAGCACCCCAGGCACATGGCGTGGTGGAAGAGGGGAATAAGGGTCCAGTCTGTGGAGAACCAAAGTGGACAAAGGACTCCAGGGAGGAGGCCTAGAGGGTCAGCGGTTTGGGTAGATGCTAGGTTTCCAAGGACAAAGTCCTAAGGCTGAGCACTAGATGAGAAAGTGGGGTGGAAGGGTGGCCCATGAGGGAAGATGCTTTTTTGTGTTTCCTTTGGGACTATTGTTTGATTCTGATATCAAGACCCTGACAGTGGATGCTGAGATCAGGGAACACTGATGCATATTAACTTGAGAAGACAGACCCTGTGTAGAAGGGCTATAGCTAGCTAAGGACTGGAATATATGATGCTGTTTTGGAACCAGAACTGACCGGGGTCTCATACCAAACCAAGGAAGACTGAGGACCAGGAGGAAAACTGAGGTGGGAATGAGTGGTGCCATGGCAGGCCACAGAAGAGTGCTGTGGAAGCCGATTCTACCACACCATATATTGTCTAAATTGACATTCAGCTGCTACTACCAGGGCTCAGTATCCTCTCTGAAGCAGAAGTAGCCTCTGCATGGAATTATCAATGAGGCCTGTGTAACTTCTAAAGAACAGCAGTTGCATAAGCTGCTTTTTTGGGGGGTGGGTGGGATAGGTTCCTATTATAGTTACTGTACATTAATCACTTCAGCTTTCTAGGATGTACTTGCTGGTTGGCATACACAGGGGAAATTGTCAGTAGTGCTTATGCTGGGGCCTTCAGAGTGAGAGCTGTAACTTTCAGTACTCATGTTTCTTTCAACAACCCTTGAATTGCTGTATAATCAAACAGCCTAATCCTGCAAATACTTACTCATGTGAATAGTCCACATAAGGATAACTTACATGAGTAAAAGTTTGAAGAATCAGGCCAAAAATATTGCCAACTGTCAGATCCAAAGCCTATTGCAGTCAATGGAAAGGTTTCTGTTGATTTCAGTGGGTTTTGAATCAGTCCTCTGTAGCAGAATGATAATGGTGGATAACATAAAGCCTACCAAGGTAAACTTCAGTATATCCTTTGTAGGAAGGTTCAGGTGCATGGTGGATACTACATTCTGAAGTCATAAAAAATGGAAATGAAATCTGTGGCACAAAAACACCAACTCGACATGAGATTTTACTGGATGTCTACTTTGCAATACTGAATGGTAAGTTACACACTAATAACCAAGTAAAAAATTAAACAGTATGAGATGGAAGATACCCACTCATTTAAGTTCATGTAATGTCCTATCAAATATCACATGTCTCTAGGCTTTTATAGGGCTGCCTGTCACTATAGTATCTGGCCACCTGATAATAGTATTAGTGAAAGGAACACTATAAGGAAGATCAGCCCCAAAGTGTAATGGCCTTTTTAACAATTTTTTTTTAAAAAATAAGAGTCCCAAACTACTGATGTCTGTGCTGTTTCATGATTTTTAAATAAAAGCCATTAAAAGAGTTATCTGGTTGGATTTAAATACTTCCCTCCCTGCTAGCTCACTGTCCAGGTTTGACAATAACGATGCCAGGGACCTGGTGTCTACTGTCTGCCATAGTCCTGCATGAGGCACAGCGTGTGGGAAGCAAGCTTACTGGATAGCACAGCTTTGTGTGCCCCCACGTGGACATCAAGGAAGGAACGGCATCCTCCCTCCAGATGTGCCACCTTGAGTGGTGAGCTCTGCACCCCCTATTTGGACAATGACTAGAACAATTTGGCTGTTAAACTGCAAAAATAATATCCCTGTTCTGCCACTTTTACTACCCATGTTGAATTGGACTTTGCTGTCTGAGTGCTCCCACTGACATCAATAGGTCTAATTCTGTAGTTAACAAGGGTGTGCACAAGGGGGGGCAGGCAGGGGCATCCCCCCAAAAAATCTGTCTCCCCACAGCCCGAGGAGAGAGGAAGCAGCAGGGCATCTGGCTGCTGCCTGAGTTTCTCCCCCCATCCCTATAATCTGCAGCCAGCTGCTTCTCCGTTCCTGTTGCTGGAGTCCAATGGGTTGCCTCTGCCTTCACCCCTTGACTCACCTCAGTGGGGGGGTCTGCAGAGCAGGCAGACGCTCTGGGACTCCAGCAGCCGGGAAGGAGAAGCAGCAGCTGTAGGGATCCGGGAAGGAAGAGCTTAGTCAGCAGCCAGCCACCCTGCTGCTTCCTCCCACCCCAGACTGCAGGGACACAGGGAGTGCTGCTGCCCAGGGGAACCGCTGCCTCCTCGCTGCTGGGCATCCCTGACAGAGGCATCCTGAGAAATCGGGGGCGGGGAGGTGTCACGTGAACCTTTCATTTGTGTGTGTTTAACGTGCCCCTCCAAAAGCGGCCAAATTTAAATTCCTGTGCACACCCCTAGTAGTTAAGGTACAAAGATATGGGGCCAGTGTTCCCTCTAATTTTTTACATCCATGTGTGGAATTAATTTTGTTATGTGCACCAATATGGAGGTGATTTGTGACACATCACCTTCATATTGGTGCACATAACAAAATTCATGTACTGGGGATGGGGCCGAGGGGCTTGGAGAGTAGGAGGGGTCTCAGGGCTGGGGCAGAGGGTTAGGGTGCGGGGGGATGAGGGCACTGGCTGGGGGGGAAAGCTCTGAGGTGGGGCTGGGGATGAGGAGTTTGGGGTGTGAGAGGGGGCTCAGGGCTGGGGCAGAGGGTTGAGGTGCAGGGGGTGTGGGTCTGGGGTTGGACCGGGGATGAGGGGGTTTGGGGTGCGGGAGGGGTGGGCTCAGGACTGGGGATGAGGAGTTTAGGATGCAGGCTGATCAGGGGCTGCAGTGTGGAGAGAGGACTCTCCCCAACCCTCTCTCGCTACAGCAGATTGGGGTACGGGGAGAGGTGCCTCGCTGCGGCAGCTCTGGCTGGGCTGGGCCGAGGGAACAGCTCCTCTCCCCGGCAGCTCCAGCGGGCCTGGGCCAGGCTGGCAGGGAGGCGCTCCTCTCCCCCACCAGATGCAGGTCTGCGCTGGGGCAGGCAGGGAGGAGCGCCTCTCCCCGGCGCAGCCCTGAGCTCCTGCACGGGCTTAATAGGCATCTGCGCAGCTTAGAGGGAATTTAGGATGGGACCCAAGTAATATAATGGAAAGAACATCTACACTTCTTTACAGTGTTGATTCTCAGTACGCTCTGAAAATCAGGTCCCTTTCAGGTGACTCAAGTTGGACACCCAGAATCACTGAACACTTCTGGAAATCTTGGCTTCTAGTTTTTAATAATATAAGGCATTGGAAGTAACACGGACAAAGAAATAACTTTTTTAAATGATCACCAGTCGAATTGTAACACTTCACTAAGTTTTCCATTATAAATCAAATTCACAATAAAAAACGAATAATAAACTTTAGGAGTAAAATGTTGTGGGTCTTTTTAACAAAGCATATTAAAAGACAAAAATGCTGATGTGGATACAAGAGTAACAGAAAATCTACCATAAGAGAAATATAAAATAAATTGATATGCAGGAGAAGAGTGATACAAGCTTGTAATATTGGAAGACTGAATTTTGGCCTGAACCTTATCCAGCCAGTGGCTTGGAGATGGGGTAGAAAACCATGTGTAAGATGAAACTTTGCCCACAAGGTCAACATTGGAGAGAATTCTTTTGCTGAGGGGAAAAATAGATTGTTGGGGCAATAGTGTTCCCATTACTTTCACGAGGACTACATTTATTTTTTTCTAATAGCCAAGAAAATAGCACTGGTAAACGTTCCCTTCTAAGGATAACACTCTTCCATTTGTATGTTGTAATGAAACCTCAAACAAATAGGAAACTACATATACAGTAACTTTTTATTTTTGCTATTCAGGTGTCATTCTGTCTAGAATATTCCTCGCCACCGGCCTGATCTAGTTCCAATTGAATTCAGTGGAACGAGTACACTGACTTTAGCAGGGAAATTCAGCCTCTAACTATAAAAGAAGCAAAGGGGGCATATTATAAAAAGGAACACTCCAGTCTGGGGTGGGCTAAAGAGACTCCAAGTCCTTGGAATTTTGTGCCACAGCATCCACTAGGAAAAAGTGAGAGCTGATGGTATATGTTTTTCAGTGCCACACCTACATCCTTCATTATGGCCCTAAATCAGGAAAGCATTTAGCATGTGCTTAAGTAGTTTGCTGGATTGAGGCCTAACACAAATGCATCAAGAGAACTTGCCCCAGCTGTGTGTTTACAGGTACTATTTTTCTCTCTTTTTGGCTCAGCCAATTACTAATTAATTTTTCATAGGCTGAGGTTTTGATTCCAGAAGAACAGATGGGCAGAAATTAAGAAGCATGAAAGATAAAGCAAGTTAACTTTTTTTTAAGAGACCATATTTGAAACTGCAGAGAAAGTATTCTACATAGTCAAATGCTTGTGGAAATCCTGCAGAGGTCACTGTAACATTGTATTTCTACATAGGCAGGGGAAAACAGGCATAAAACACTAAGCTTTCAGATGCTCAGCTGCCCTGTCTATTACTTCAGCCTTTGTTTTTTCTGCAGTACATTTGGTGCATCACATTTTGACTCTGATCTTATGCCTGGTTTTCAGCCTGTTTGTTAAACATTTGGTTCCATATCTTCAGTTGTGGCCCCGGCGTTATGATGATTTACAGCAATTGAGGATCTGAGCAAGACAGAGAAATATTTTTCATTGATTCATGAAAGGTGCCAGTTTGACAGGTACCAATCCCAAAGACGGAAGTCTGTTTATTTACAGACAGGTATAATACATGCAGTAGAAATGCAAGGGTGCCCCATTCTGCCCGACCAATCTGTCTTAATCTGGAACTAGAAGAATCAGCTGTAGAGGTCAGGTCACAGTTCTGTCTCTATACCAATTCATTCTTTTTCTGTGATTGCTTCCAAGAGTGTTATTGCCATTTGTGCTAGTGCTTTTGTGACATGGTCACTTGTCCATTGAGACCTGTATTCATGTCACATGGGCTACTGAAAATATCTCATACTTCTGAAATTCTGCATGCAAATACACAGTGACAAAAAAACAGTATGCTAGACCATCTATGAAGACTTCAGTAGAATTAGGAACATCATGATATTACTGAGTCGGTTTTTAAAAGGTTATTAGAACTAGATAATTTGACATTTTGATTAAAACAGCAATTTATTTGGTCTTGTAAAACTGTGTTCTTGTGAGAGAAGAAACTAATCTTGAAATGAAAAATATATAAGCATTGTGCTCTGTTTTTTTCTAAAAGGGGCTGTGGAAGGCATAAATCATCTTCGTTCACATTTATCAAATAATAAAATTATAGACACTACATAATGAAATGCATTCATTAAAGAGGCACTGTGTAATGAAGCATGCTCTTCATCTCATAAAGCAGCATTTAGTTATATAGTTGAGAAAACACTAAAACTGCCATGTATGTTGCACAATTGGACTGCCTGATCCATTATGGAAGCAATACCCTAATGTTTTGTTCCATGTTATTTAATCTTTGTTTACATGTGTTTTAAGGGCTTAGTATGCTTTTTGAGAGAGCTGCAAAGTGGTGTAGGTAGTAGAGATTTTTGTAGTAAGAATATTTACTCTTTGTGATTTCACATTTTCATAAGTGCCTAGGAACTTGGATTCATGCTTTTAATAAATGAAGTTGATTTTATATAGCATCAAAAGGGCACATAGAGCTTTAGAGATGTATGAAACAGGGTCTCTGCTTTAAAGAGTTTCCAATCTAAATAGAATAAATATTGCTTTCACGCAGAGATGACATGTGTGGTTCCAAATACCACCAACCATAAATTTAAGTATGGAGGTTCTGATTCTTATTTACACAAAGATCACTGTACACCATTCTGGCAGAGTAAAGGGGCCTTAACGTAGATGTAAATTATTTTAAGGCCCCTTTGCGCTGTCAGAGTGAAGTAAAGCTGCCCTTGTGCAAATAAGAGTTAAGTCCAGAGCCTCTTACATTCTGCTTTGGGGGAACACAGCACTGAACAAGTTCTTATTACGCTGACACTCATGACTATTAACCACATTTCTGCTTATTCCTTTCTTCTTTGTACCTGGAGGGTGGAAGGCTCCCACTACCATCTCTTTAAAAAAAATTGTCCAAACATATGCCTGTGTGACACTCCCATCACTTCCATACCCACACTTGGCTCCTTCTCACAATACACATGAAGCATTGGAAAGCAAGTGGAAGAAATTTCTTCCAACCCATTTAGAAAGTCTTTGTGCAAGTAGTTCACACTCCTCAACACCTTTCATCCGCTGTTTCCTGAACTGACCACTTTCTTCAAGTGTCCACAGCCCATTTTTTAAAACATGGCAGTCACAGGGGGCCCTGACAGTGTGGCACCTCTCATTAACAGCCGGAACTGATATTTCAGTAGCAAGTTCTAGTTAATGTAAAAATATACATATGCAATCCATGATTTTCCCTGAAGCAGGAGTTAAATTGTTCATAAGTACAGATGAACTGAAAAGACTAAATTCAGTATATAGAGTGCTTATTACATCTGGAAAACTTTCAAAGGGGGGGATGGGAATGTTTGTGCTGCTGTAGTAGTGCTTCTGCACTTTATTTGCGACAGAATAAGTCAGAACATTTCTCTGGATTGCTGCGGTCTCCTCATCCTGCCTGTGCAACTGCCCACAGCTTAAGAGCTCTGTTCCTTTATCACCAACTCAGCTGCTGCAATTCCAGAAGCCTCTGATTGGTGATCTAATCTCTTCTGCTATCACAGGCAGAATAGGAAGCAGAATGCTGATCAGAGTGGTGTGGGAAAAGTGGGGGTTGGTATCAAATGATTTACATGGGAAGGTAGATTATTGGAGAGGGAAAGTGAAATTGAGCTAGGGATGAATAGAGCAACCAGGGAGGGGCAGAGAGATCAGCTTGAGAGAGAGGAAAAATCAAGGAAGACCAAGAGGAAAGAGAGGGAGGGAAGGAGGGGGAGCAGAATGTGTTCAAAGGAGGGGAGAGGACTGAACAAACAGACCATTGCAAGAGCCACAGGAGAACAAAGGTCTGAATTGCCAGATCTACTATAGGAAAAGTGAAATCAAATATTAAAAACAGAACAGCCACCACTTGCTTTAGTCATGAAACTGTCCTGGTGTGTTGGGAGTGAAATTCAGATCTGTTCCATGCAGTTATATGGGGCTTTGGCCTTTGATATCAGACCCTCAGACAGATCAGTTCCCAGCTATCTTAATGGGAAATGTCATGGAAAGTGGGGCTATTTAGAGTAATCAGAAAAATTGACAGTACAGTGCTGTCTCTTGCCGTACATTACAGAAAGGAATACAGGTGATGTGGCAAATTGAAGCAATCCATAAAGTTCAACCGGAGAAAATACCTCCTTGCAAGTGGTAGATAGAATTAATGCTGCCATCTGTTGCCACAGAGCTCTCTGCAGGTCTCCCAGCCAGCCCTTTCTGGAGTTGGACCCCTCATTGGGGCCAGGCTCGTTCAGTTTGGGAGCAAAAGGGCTACATTTAGCTTTGCTCAAATGAGGTCGCTGGACATTCTCCAGAGGGGTTATGTTACCGATCTATGCAAGTATTTCCGGACCAACTTTATCTGATTCCCACTCTTATCCATCATCTACTTCAGATCAGAGTATTACAACCCTGGCTCCCTCCTATTTCTAGCCTCAGAGAACCAGGGACAAGCAGAGCAGGGCCTTGTCTGAAATGGCTAAGTTTCTAATGGAAACTTGTATTCAAAGCATTCTTATTTTACCATTTCAGATCATTTTAAAGTTTTACAGATGGATGACAGTCTTTTTTTTCTCATCCCAGCTTTGATAATTACCATTTGATGTTACATGTGCTCCCAGGGATGTCTCCAGGATCATGGTAGCAATAATTCTGATTTTAAGGAAGAAAGAAATTAATTTCCCTTCCAAGAAAAAAAATTCTGATCAGGTTTCTGTACAGGGAGAAAGCTGAAGCAAACACACACACACACATACAGTTCATCGAATCATAGAATATCAGGGTTGGAAGGGACCTCAGGAGGTCATCTAGTCCAACCCCCTGCTCAAAGCAGGACCAATTCCCAACTAAATCAGGGATTCAGGACGAACAGAGACACATGGTGCCATGGATGTCAGTCACAGGCCTGGGCTGAGGGTGACTGCTATCCACGGCCGGCACAACCCATTAGGTGACCACTAACATTTGGGAGGCAGCAACCGCGGCGGCCGGATCTTTGGCCACCCCGGTTGTCGTCGGTATTTTGGGGGTGGGACCTTCCTCTGCCTTTGTCGGGAACGGCATTTCGGGGGCAGAACCTTCCACCGCCTCTGTCGGGGGCGGCATTTCGGGGGCAGGACCTTCCGCTGCCTCTGTCGGGGGCGGCATTTCGGGGGCGGAACCTTCCGCCACCTAGGGCGGTAAAAAAGCTGGCGGCACTCCTAATGCTATCAGGTACAAGGTCTCATCTCAGAAGGTTAACAAAGATGACAATGGCCATAGTGGAAAACAAGTGGTGGCACAGAAACCAATTCTTATTGGAGTCTGTGGGAATTGGGATTATATACCCAGGCAAACTTCAATGATCCAGTGTTCATATGATTCCTATCCAGTATTTCTGGGTATCCCCTCTGCATGTTACCAGTTGGCACAGATATAGCTCTGTATAATCTCTGATCCAATAACTGGTGAATGCAAAGAATTAGATTTTTTAAGGGCTCTCCCCAGGTCGTTGTAAGGCATATTGGCATACAGCTTAGTATAGCAGCATGCAGAAGCCAGCATTTAAATTGTCCATGCTTTATTTCTTCTGTGGATAAAAATCCAGGTCTGATAACCTGGCCATATAGAAGTCAGAGAGAGATTTTCCAATGACTTTATTGGGGCCCAGAAGTTCCTGTGATGTTACACTCCATATTCTTTATGAAAATATGCTTATGATATAGATTTGACATAGCTGAGATATACTTCATGCAAGATGGCTCATGTAAGATATCATTGGAAAGGTTATGATTTACTGAATGTGATTATCCAATTTGTATGCATGTACCATTTCTGTATCTAAAGTTAGGAATATGGACTATGTGTATTGGGAAGCCACCCACCAGACAACAGCCGTCAGATCTGATGGGCCATTAGTAAGAAACAACAAGATTGTGAAGATAGTAATCTCTCTCCCTCCTAGGGGATGTCCTGAGACATAACTGTGACACTACTAGGTCAGGTGATCTTGTCTAGGGTGACCAGGTGTCTGGTTTTCGACAGAAACATCCGGTCAAAGAGGGACCCTAGCGGCTCCGGTCAGCACCACCGACCGGGCTGTTAAAGGTCCTGTTGGCGGTGCTGCGGTGCTAAGGCAGGCTAGTCCCTACCTGTCCTGGCACCATGCTCAGGGCCGGCTCTAGGTTTTTTGCTGCCCCAAGCAAAAAAATTTTTGAGAGCCCCCCCGCCCCCGCGCACTTTTTTTTTTGGCTTTTACACATGTTTGCACTTTGCAGTTTTGTTTTGACTGTTTAAAAATTAAAAAAAAATGAAAACAGAGAATTTGTAGTTAGTGAAATAAAATAATTTCGTACTAGTGTAATTTTAACATTTAATTTTAACAAAAACACAATTACAAACAATTTGAGTTCAACTATACACTGTAATGAAAAACGTTAGTGTCTTCCAGTTTCTCATAAATTAAAAGAATTTATATGAACTGAATTTTTCTGGTTTTTATACTTGCGTAGTCTTTTAATAAGTCAGTGAAATCTAATTTTTTTGCAATAGTACTTTCAATTGAAATTAATGCCAGTCCTGACATACGATTTTGAGACATGGTGGACCTCAAATAATTTTTTAATAATTTCAGTTTTGAGAAACTGCACTCACCAGAAGCCACTGATACTGGTAATGTTAAAAGAATGCATAATGCTATAGCAGTGTTTGGAGTAAAAAAATAATTTCTTGCTATAAATTCTAATACTTTTAGAGGAGAAGTTTTAGGACCTATTAGCTCAGAGAAAGCTATTAATTCATCATACAATTCTACTGCATCAGTGTCAGCAGTGTTATCAGTACTGAGCGCTAAATGTAGGTCTTGGCACTGCTTCATGAGGTCTTCTTTGGAAAACTGATTTTTAATATTTCCAATATCGTATAAAAATTCGAAGTTTCACAATGACCATGCAACTGACAAAATCTTTCTTCAATGGAAGTTATAGCTACATCCAAAATACAATAGAAACATTCAACCTTAAACCTTTCGTTTGGATCGAGAATAGGATCATCATGAGCCTCATAACAAAACTGTCTTGTTTTTTTTCCGAGGACGAATGAATTTTTGAGGTGCAAACATTGGTTCAAAATCAAGATCCTCTGCTATTGTTGTTGCTTCTTTGACAGTTTCTTCAAATCCTTCATCTGAACGGTATTTTTTTAAATATTCCAGCGTTTTATTCAAAATCATCTTTGCCTCGGATATGTCTATGGTTATGTTCTGCATAACTTTGCTGGTCAAATTAATTTCGAATATTGTGCCAAATAACCATGCAACATGAAAATTGAAACTGCATCATTTTCTGAGCCAATGTTTCAGCTTCATGTAGAAATGAAGGATCATACGACAAGTCCTGGCTTATTTCGAATAGGGCATCGTAAATCTCTCCTGATGAATATCGGAATGGTCTAATAGTTTCTATCCTGCTTTCCTATCTAGTTTGACTCAGAGGTTTAAGTGTGAGTTTTTGTTCAAGATGCTTCTTCAAGACTGCCCAACGGTGTGTGGAAGCACTAAAAAAGTTGTAAATTGCTTGCACTGTGGTAAAATATGAAACGGCATCTTTAGATGATTTGGCGGCATCAGTGACAACCAGATTGAGTGAATGTGCATGGCAAGGAATGAAAAAAGCTCGATTGTTTAAATTCAATATTCTTTGCTGTACACCTGCATGTCGTCCTCGCATGTTTGAGCCATTATCGTACCCTTGGCCGCACATATTTTCTAAAGTTATTCCATATTGTTCCAATCTCTGTAGAATTACATCTGTGAGGGCTTTCCCAGTAGTTTCATTCAGTGGTATAAATTCTAGAAAGTGTTCACAAATCTTCACTTCTGCATTTTCATCAATTTTCAGAAATCGTAAAACTATTGACATTTGCTCAGTTTTGCTCAGATCTTGAGTACAATCAACTATAATTGAGTAATATTTGGCATGTTTCAAATTCGATAAAATTTCATTACGCACTCCATTAGAAATTAATTCTATTATCTCATTTTGTGTATTTTTACCCAAATAATGGGTGTGAATCTCTCCATCTTTCACTCTTCGTATATGCTCAGCCATAACATTATCAAATTTTGCCAATAACTCAACCAATTTTAAGAAATTTCCATTGTTATTCTCATATAAAATATCCGAGGATCCACGGAATGTGAGGCACTGTTTGGCTAGGAAATTAATGATTGCCAGTAAACGTTCCAACACTGCTTGCCAACATAGAATTTCTGAATTTAGTTGACGTTGCTGTACTGCATCGATTGTTGTACCGGTTTGACAGCTCAATCCAATTTGTCAATGAGCGTAAATGATTTTTTGATGTTTCATGTTCTTTCAAATGCTGATGCAAATTTTGCCAGTCATTAAAACCTGCAATTGCCAGAAAAATGTCCGAGTTACAGAACAGTTTGCAGCAAAAACAAAAAACTACATCTTTGGTCTGTGAATACACTAACCACGATCTATTAATTTGTTCCCCATTTTTCATTTTTTTCTTCATATTGGATGGCATAAATCGACAATTCAACTCATTAAATGGATATTCAAATGTAGGATCTAGTTTTGAAGGACCTTTTTTCACAATAATAATTCGCATTGTGTCAGTAATTATTGTCGGCCATGTACTTGGATAACAGTTCTTCATTTCTGGACTCTTCAGCTGAAGTAATAAATCTTTGGATGGATTGTGATTGTTCGTCTTTCTCAGTTAGTGAAGATAATCTTTGGTCAGATTGTTGTTCATCTTTATCAGTTGATAAAGGTAATCTTTGGTTCGATCGGTCTTCATCAGTTGATGAATAATCACCTTCAGTGCATTGCTGAGAGCTTTCTCCTTGATTGTCGACTTTTTTAAAATACTTTTTTGAAGTACGAGATAGTTTTTCTAATTCTTTTTGCCATTTCTCTCTTTGTTGCCAGTAAGCAGCACCAGAAAATCATTTTCGTTTTTGTCCCAGCATTTTAGCCCTATAACCACTGGCACCAACGCAAAACGGAAATTAGCGTGAATGGTGCCGATAGGGCAGCACAGTACACACACGTAATCGTGATTTGATATTTTTCACGTCACACTCCTATTGCACTACTGTACTTGCCGTAGGTAAGGCGCTAGTCATTGGGGTGAGAGCACTCCCCACGAGCTCGGATACACACTGGACCCAGCCCTGCTGGCATTTTCCCAGCGCTGAGGCTGCCCAGCTGGGAGCCCGAGGGGCATGCAATGGAGAGAGCTCTGTGGCTGGAGGAGCCAAGGAAGAGGTGCTGAGCTTGCTGGGCAGATGCTGCCCCTCTCTGCCAGGTTGCTCGCCCCCTGCAGGAGGGGAGGCAGAAGGAGACTCCAGGCACTGGAGTGCTGTGAGGGGCTGGGGAGGGAGGCAGCAGCCTCTAGGGCTCCAGCAGGCAGAAGCTCCCCAGGGATCCTGGGGACACTCCCGCCTGGCCCGACTCTTACCTTGCTGTGGATCAGGCCTGAGGTGGAATCATCTTCGGTCACCGCCGCTCCCAGGGTCAGGGGTTGGGGCTGCTGCTGTATCCTAGCCCTGCTCATCCTTGGGCTTCGCCTTGGCCCTGACATGAGCTGGGCTCAGCCTGGGCTGCGGCTCCTCAGAGCAGTCAATATAGTACATTTTGCAAACAATAAACTTGCTCAGGGGAAAAAAAGGTTAGGTTAAAAAAAATTAGTGTCATTCTAACACTGGGATCCAAAGTCACACTTTTAGCACTGTTACATTTTACATGTGGTAGACTGACTTTTACATATTTGAACACTTCTTTTAGTGGCTTCCTGATTATACATAAATATAATTGTAAATGTTTACACTTTTTTTAAGTATAGGAGTGACATTGGACTGTAGTCAGTGTTGTGCTGTTCTTCCATGGTAAGAAAGGACAACAAACACTTTTCAAGGAAATATTCTATTGCTCATTTCAAGAGAAAAATCAACAGTTAACATGTTTTCTACTGATCATTTTTGAACAATGTAGGAATAGTCCTGTGACAGATAGGGCAACTTTTTGCAATGTCTTTGGGAGACTATATTATATTAAGTGTGTGAATTATTTTTGTATCATTGTGGGCCAGGGATTGTATGCACTGCATGAGTGGGGGAAGGTTATCAAGCTGCTCCAGGAAGTGAAAACAGTAGGGGATGATCAAGGCAAATTCACATGAACTTGAACAGCTTTTAAGGGAGTATTGCTCATGAAATAGGAAATGAACAAGATCCCATTGTCTCCAAAGTGCTATCTTTGTTTTGTTTCTTTTATTCAAAGTAAAAGATAAGACCTAATTTCCTTCTCTGGCAGCCAACCAGACAATTTGGCAGTCTCCCAAAGTGAATACTTTTGAAGGGAAATTAAACTAACCCCCTATAACAACTGATCAGAACAATGTATGTGGAGGGAAGGAAAGGATAAGGGGTGGGGGGGTATCACATGAACTCTTCTAAACAATGGAAGAAAAGTTCTGTTGACTTAGGGTTGGATTATGATACCCTTACTTATAGTGAATCAGTGGAACTACTTGTGGATTAAAAGATGTTGCTTAACAATATTAAAAAAGGGTATCAGAATCTATACTTTGTGGAGTACAAATGACATATCAACATCCTATCAGGAAAGTGACCATGTGGTCCTATAGGAGGTGGAATTAAACTTCACATAGCACTCATGCTTTAAACACAAACATAATTAAGACATCATCAATTAAATACCTTTTCAAATTTGATTGGAAAACTGAGATTCAGTTTCCTACATCTCCAAATGCTAGTTTGTTCCTTAACTGAGAAACATAAATTGTTCCTTAGTTTGTGAATATGCTAAAGATAGTGCCCCAAACATCTCTAACTTATATTTGAAGGATACAGAAAATCAGAATGTGATCTTGATGCTGTAATTCTGATGATCTTGAAACTAATGCAATTTAATTATAGAAATAACTAAAAATCAATTTGTGTCCAACTTGCTTATTAGCTATTACTTAAGTTCATAAAACCTTTGATGCCATGAAGTTAGATGATCACTTCCCAACACTGGTATTTTCAATTACTATAAGAAATGGTTTCTTTTCTATGAAACTGATTTCATGCCTTTTGGCTATTTCTAATTTATTTTTTCCCCCAACTATCAAGATTCGGATTGCAGAAGCTATTACAGGAGGGCTTCTCTCCAAGGTGCATGTCATTCACATCAGGACACATGCAGCAGCCTGTCACCCATGAAAAGTGCTCTCAGCGTGCAAGAAAAAGAACTAAGGTATTGTACTTAGTAAAATCAAACATGTAGAGTGGCATTTATTGTCACTGGATAGCATTTAGTGTGTGTGTGTATGATATAATCAAGGATATAATCTGCAATTTATGTAAGGCCTTATGTTTCCATCATTAGGGTGATAGATTATAGGGATCTGCTATTCTCCCTATCAGTAGGAAGGTCAGGAAACCTACAGTATGGAACAGAAGTGTCTCCATAAAGCAATTAGGACTGTCAAGCAATTAAAAAAATTAATCACAATTAATCGCACGATTAATTGCACTATTAAACAATAATAGAATATAATTTATTTAAATTATTTTTGATGTTTTCTACATTTTCAAATATATTGATTTCAAATACAACACAGAGTACAAAGTGTACAGTGCTCACTTTATATTTATTTTTGATTACAAGTATTTGCACTGTAAGAAAACAAAAGAAATAGTATTTTTCAATTCACCTAATACAAGTATTGTAGTGCAATCTCTTTAGCATGAAAGTTGAACTTAAAATTGCAGAATTATGTACAATAAAACTGCATTCAAAAATAAAACAAGGTAATCTTGTTAAGCCTGCAAGTCCATTCAGTCATAAGAACATAAGAAGGGTCGTACTGGGTCAGACCAAAGGTCCATCCAGCCCAGTATCCTGTCTACTGACAGTGGCCAATGCCAGGTGCCCCAGAGGGAGTGAATCTATGATCAAGTGATCTCTCTCCTGCCGTCTATCACCACCCTCTGACAAACAGAGGCTAGGGACACCATTCCTTCCCCATCCTGGCAAATAGCCATTAATGGACTTCACCTCCATGAATTTATCCAGTACTCTTTTAAACCCTGTTATAGTCCTAGCCTTCACAACCTCCTCAGGTAAGGAGTTCCACAAGTTGACTGTGCGCTGTGTGAAGAAGAGCAGTCCTACTTCTTGTTTAGCTAATCGCTCAGACAAATGTAAAAAGTTTGTTTACATTTGAAGGATATAATGTTGCCCGCTTCTGGTTTACAGCGTCAACTGAAAATAAGAACAGGCATTCTCATGGCACTGTTGTAGTCGGCGTCGCAAGATATTTACGTGCCAAATGCGCTAAAGATTCATATGTCCCTTCAACCACCATTCCAGGGGAGATGTGTCCATACTGATGACGGGTTCTGCTCAATGACGATCCAAAGCAGTGCAGACTGACATGTTCATTTTCATTATCTGAGTCAGATGCCACCAGCAGAAGGTTGATTTTCTTTTTTGGTGGTTCGGGTTCTGTAGTTTCTGCATTGGAGTGTTGCTCTTTTAAGACTTCTGAACGCATGCTCCATACCACGTCCCTCTCAGATTTTGGAAGGCACTTCAGATTCTTTAACCTTGAGTCAAGTGCTTTAGCTATCTTTAGAAATCTCACATTGGTACCTTACTTGCGGTTTGTGAAATCTGCAGTGAAAGTATTCTTAAAATGAACAATGTGTGCTGGGTCATCCTCTGAGACTGCTATAACATGAAATATATGGCAGAATGCGGGTAAAACAGAGCAGAGGACATACAATTTTCACCCAAGGAGTTCAGTCACAAATTTAATTAACACATTATTTTTTTTAAATGAGCGTCATCAGCATGGAAGCATGTCCTCTGGAATGGTGGCCAAAGCATGAAGGGCATATGAAAGTTTAGCATATCTGACATGTAAATACTTTGCAATGCCAGCTACGAAAGTGCCACACAAATGCCTTTTCTCACTTTCTTGTGACACTATAAACAAGAAGAGGGCAGCATTATCTCCTGTAAATGTAAACAAACGTGTTTGTCTTAGCAATTGGCTGAACAAGAAGTAGGACTGAGTGGACTTGTAGGCTCTGAAGTTTTACATTGTTATGTTTTTGAGTGCAGTTATGTAACAAAACAAAATATACATTTGTAAGTTCCATTTTCACAGCAAAGAGATTGCACTACAGAACTTGTATGAAGTGAATTGAAAAATACTAATTTTTTGTTTATAATTTTTACAGTGCAAATATTTGTAATAAAAATAATATACACTTTGATTTAAAATACAAAATACAATATACATGAAAATGTAGAAAAACATCCAAAATATTTAATAAATTTCAACTGGTATTCTATTGTTTAACAGCATGATTAAAATAGTGATTAATTGTGATTAATTTTTCTGAGTTAACTGCGATTAACTGACAGCCCTAAAAGCAATACTATACTTTTGCAACATCCTGATTTCTTAATATGCACACCATAGACAGCGGATCCTCAGTGGTCTGCAGTGGGGGTGCAGTCTGTGAAAATATAGGAGTTAAAGATAATCCAGCTTTTCACATGGGACCTATTTTTTAACTTCCTATAGAATAAAAATATTGCCTAATACTATTGCCTGAAGCAGCAATAAAATATGGATGGGTGGTGTTCATAGAAAACAGCATAGGTTCATACTTGTGTGATATGAATGACAAAACCCTTTCATACATTTTTTTCAATGACATTTTTACATTTCAGAATTAGAGCATCCTAAAGGTTGTACAATTGATTAGCTTCTCTATGTACTTTGATAGAGGAGAATTACTAAAAGTAATTTCTCTCCCATAAAATTGGTTTTGCAATTCAGCAGCTCCTTTTCTCCCATGTATAATTAGACCTCAGTTTTATACTCTGTAGGGGTATGTAAATCAAAAATGGAGTGAGCTTTAAAATATGTAGGCACAATACAGACTGAACACAGTCAAAGTGCATACCGATATTCAGTCATAATACAAGGACAGATGGAATTTTGGGTCCTGTTAATTTTACTGTTTAACAAAGGCCAAATCCTGAAGTCTTTAGTCCTTCCTCACTGAAATCATTGAGGGGTGAAAGCTTGGTTCCTATTGACTTCAGTGGGACCAGGATTTCACCCTGAGAGTTTTGCTTTAGGGAAGAGTTAATGATGATAAAAGTACAAGATCACTTCTGATTTCTTGGTATACACAAAAAGTCCACTGAAATCAATGAGAGGTTTTATTTATATAAGGAATACAGGATCAGGCTCTAAGTACTTACAGGCACACATCTTGACATAGAAAATTTCAGCCCTAGCAGTTAAAGTTTGTTAAAGTTATAAGCTACTTGAAAACAGGGTCTAATCATGGGAAATGTCAGGTAACCTTAACCATAGGCATCACTGTACACCATCCATAATATATCTCATTTTTATCTCAGTGAAATTAAACATTTAAAATACATCTGATGAATCAGAACCATATCTGAATCAGGTCAAATCATTTTGCAGGATTTTAGCTGCTTATTTCTCACTGATTTCACTAGAGTTCCTTGGTTAAAACTCTGCAACAGGGAACCATTGGACGCAGTTGGGAGTGACTCCTGTTATGTGATTGGGAGGGTTCCCTTCAGAAACCTGACCACAGGGGCTAGGAAATAAAGTTTCCATTTCCTGCCAGCACTCCTGTGTGTGAGGACCTCCTTGTTACAAACACTATTGGACTACCAGGGACTACTATCCTAAGGATCCTATACATCATGACTTATCTTCATCACAGTTACTATATAACAGAGGATTTACCCTAGCTTTACACCACATTGTGCTTCTATGAACACCAGGGCCAGGGCCCTGGAAACTGGAGAACTATGGCACTAGAAAGCTGCTGCAACTATCCCTTTACAAAGGCCTTGGAAGTAGCCAGATCATTTGCCCTCAGGAGCTGCAGAAATTACAGTGCTACAATATTTAAATAAGCAAATTTGATTTCAATGTAAATACCCATATCTAGTAAGTGAAAGCAACTCAGTAGCAACCTCTGCACTTCCCTGACCCAGCAGCTATGATTGTAATCAACCTTTATGTTGGTCTTGCAATAGTGGGGTGGAGGCTCCTTATTCCTTCCTCTTACTGCATGGCCATATAAGGAGTAGTCACAGTCTAGCCCCGAGTTATGAATAGGGCCCTACCAAATTCATGGACGTATCATAGACCATGAAATAAGCCCTCTCCTGTGAAATCTAGCTATTGGAGGGAAGACAGAGGGGCAGCCCTGGCCCTTCCTGCACCCGGAGGAGGTATCCGGAGGTGAGGCTGATCTCCCCTGAAAGCAGACAGGCAGGGGAAGAGCAAGTCCTGTCCCTCCCCAGCCTGGCTGGAACTAGCAGCTAGGAGCCCCCGGCTGGAGCACTCCCAGCAGCACAGGGTTGGTCAGACCCACCTCCCCATCCAGGATCCTCCTCCGGCTGCAGGAAGCGCCATGGCTGCTGCCTTCAAAGCCCAGCTCTGGCAGTGTAGAAGTGAGGATGGCAATCCTGCAACTGCCCTACAACAGATTTGAGCCCCCCCCTCCACAACCCTCTTTTGGGTCAGGACCCCCACGGTTACAAAACATCATCATAACACAAGAACTAGGGGTCACCAAATGAAATTAATAGGCAGCAGGTTTAAAACAAACAAAAGGAAGTATTTCTTCACACAACGCACGTTCAACCTGTGGAACTCTCTGCCAGAGGATGTTGTGAAGGCCAAGACTATAACAGGGTTCAAAAAAGAACTATATACATTCATGGAGGATAGGTCCATCAATGGCCATTAGCCAGGATGGGCAGGGATGGGCTCCCTAGCCTCTGTTTGCCAGAAGCTGGGATTGGGCAACAGGGGATGAATCACTTGGTAATTACCTGTTCTGTTCATTCCCTCTAAAGCACCTGGCATTGGCAACTGTTAGAAGACAGGATACTGGGCTAGATGGACCTTTGGTCTGACCCAGTATGGCCATTCTTATGTAACACTGTGAAATTGCAGATGTAAACATCTGAAAATATAAATTGACTTATTTTTCAAATACTATGGCTGTGAAATTGACCAGAATGGACCATGAATTTGGTAGGGCCCTAGTTATGAAAGAAGCCTGTATAAAAGTGAAAAAACATACAATACAAGGCATACAAATTCCAGACCCTGCCTCAAACTTCAAACTATACCCCAGTCCATCAAAGGGAAATGCGTCATAAGAACAGTGGATTTTGCAAATATTTGCTTTATGTCTATATGTTATATAAACTTCTGTACTGTATAAGATAACAGTTAATAGTCAGAGCAATAAGATACTAAATTGCAAAGCCCAGAGCAGCATAAAATTGAAAAGCACTAATGGAACAGTCCTGGGTTTATTTTCCTCTATATTTTCAAAAGTCGAGAATCCTACTTGATGTAAGTGTTGCAGATAATAGAAATGCACAAATTAGTTCAAGCTTGTTTCTAGGAACAGAAATTGATTTTGAAGTTGTCTGTAGTGCAACTGTGCTTGACACTCACAGGGCGTTAATTAGATGACAGAATTTATTTTAATAATACATATAGATTTGTGCTTCCAGCATATTTTACCTATGATTTGCTGATCCTTGACCAGAATCTGTGTTGCAATGTATATGTCACAAAAAGCCCTGCTAACTGTTATTTTTCCTGCTACGTTAGCTTTGGTGCCTTGTGGGAGTTAAACCCACATGACCAGGGTCTGGTAGAAAGGGGCAGGTTCTCTTCTGCTTTGCTTATCGTATAGGGGTGGGGAGGAGGAAGACACCAGGGATCCAGTTTTGGCTCCCCGATTCTCAGGGCCATTCCTGAACATGCTTAGAGCTGCTTCCAGAGATTTCCAAGTTCTACCTCTGGCATAGGTCTTTAATGAATCCTATACCAGTGGAGAATTGCGTTGCTGAGCAGAGCTCAGATACACCTATTCCCTCCCTTGATTTCCTGTCCATCCTGGAAGTGTGATACCAGGACTTACTGCAGCATGGATGCACCAGCAAAGAGTTTTTCCCTTTGACAGGGGAATTCCCTGCTGGACATTTGCAGCTCATCTAACTGGCACAACAGAGCTGTAACCCATCTTCAGAATCTGGCTCTATGTGCTAAGTTTGGTAGTTTTTTTTTTAAAGAAATACATAAAAGAGATTAGCATCTTTTATTAGAGCATGGATAGGCTTACCTCCCTCCTCCTTCCCAGCAATCAGCCAACATGCCTTATTCCCAACCTTGACAGAACACCACTAGAAATGAGATCACTCAGTTCTCAGCCTCTCAGCTAAAACTGCCAGCAAGGTTACAGATTAGTATTTGTTGTGGTGCTAGCTTTTGTGGCCTGTTATCCATGGAAAAATACTGAATCCACCAGCCTCTTTCAAATGGGCCACTAAACGGTCATCCGTTGGCACACCTGCAATCACTAGAAGAGCTGCTTAGTCAATATTTATTGGATAATTTATTTGACATTATTTCTTATATAAAATATCTGATGAATGTTTGTTCAATTATTCACCTGTCTCTAGTCACTGCCAATCTGTTTATCTCTTTCACTAAAAAATGTGATGAATCTTAAAAACAGAAAATATGTAGATATTTTGTTCTGTGTATAGCTTGGTGCTGTTTACTCTCCTTTCTAATTAAATAGCAGAGGGACTGCATTTAACTTTGAAAAATGTATGCACAGTGGTACTTTCTAGTGTTGTATTTTATCATTGATCTATGCACATTTCTAGGGCCAAGTTCTGCTCTCAAGTATACCTACCCAGCTCCAAATGACTTCCCAAAATAAGGTCAACTTGGGCAGCAGCTTCCCAAAAGTGTCTCATGCTGGCAGTTTGAGTTTCTGTCTGCAAAGAAGTTTCTTTGATAGAAGTTCATTTTGCATAATTTTGAATGGCTGAAGTATGATTCCAAGTTTGGTATGCTGTTATGGAACTGTCAGAGCAGACAGTTTTCATGAATGAGGGGCTATTAGCAATATGTTTTGAGGTAATTTAAGTGAACAAGCCCAAGATTTTATTTTGCAGTGTTTTTGTAGCCATGTTGGTCTCAGGATGTTAGAGAGACAAGGTGGGTGAGGTAATCTCTGATATTTGGATCAACTTCTGTTTGTGAAAGAGACACGCTTTTGAACGTACAGAAAGCTCTGTGACTCTAATCTCCAACAATTCTGTCTCTTCTTTGCGAGTTGAATAAATGTTTCTTTATTTAAAGTGCGGTTATTGACTGTTCTGGCTTGTAAGACCTTTAACTCTGTACCCGAGTCAGGTTCTCAGTTAAAGCTGTGGACCACAGAGTCCAGGGCCGGTTCCAGGGTTTTTGCCGCCCCAAGTGGCACAAAAAAAAAAAAAAAGCCGCGATCCGAGCAGGAGTGAAGGACCGTGCCGAATGGCCACCGAATAGCTGGACGTGCCACCCTCTGGAGTGGCCACCCCAAGCATCTGCTTGGCAAACTGGTGCCTACAGCTGGCCCTGACAGGGTCCCAACATATAGAATGAAGTCAGCAATTTGATTGTAACTATACCAAAGTCTGAGAAAGGAGACAAGTCTTGAGGGGATCACTCCTGCCATTGCATCTAATGGTGATCTCTACAGTTGCTACAGGGTATTCAATCTCCTCTTTGACTACAAAGTATTTACTTAGACAGATTGACACATTTTTTGGATTTCTGCCAGAGAGGAAAATTAGTTCTTATCTGTTTGCTTTGAACAAGCAATACGACTGTGGAATAAATATATGATAAAGATAACTCCATGGGTCCCTGCTCCCTGCTTCTTAACAGGTGTTTCCCCTCTTTTCAGTCCATTTTAACATAGGAAAGACATACTTTATGGGCACTTGACACTGTCAAAAAGATATTTGTACAGAAGAAGGATACAGTTGGAAAACTCATTAAGAAATATACGGAGTATCGACAATTGGCATGTGTAGTGCTCTCAGGCACTCTGTGTTGAAGCCAAGTGCTTGATGGACACTCTCACGGGAGGGGTAACTCAGACATGAAAATAAAGAAAATTACGTTTAACACACAAGTTTTGCAGTCACTCAAAGACATGGATAACCAGCTTAAGATGCATAAACATTGACAGCTGCCTCCTCCTATGAAGTACACACCCTTTTCAGGTGGAGCAAAGAGAAAAAATATCGTCTCTGAACACTGTTAGGGAATAAGTGAGTTAATGAAAAGATCATTTAGTTCTCAGATACAGTCAATAACAAGTGTGCAGGCACAGGATGTTACAGAGTGATCCTGGGCCTGTTTACACTGGTTAACACATTCTTGATCAACATTCGTGGAAAATATAGGTGATAGCTGCCAGTGATGTGGCATCCGAGAGCTGTCTCCTATGTATTTTCTTAGTACATGTCCAATCATTAGCATGTCATCTGGCTGACACCTAATTTCCTGCAGAGATATGAGCCTCCCTGAACAGATTTAGCTAAAGGAACAGTCTGAGCCTCCATATCCAATGCTACAGAGCCCTGAATTTCCCCTGATTATGACAGATAATTGCATTAAGTTTAAAGAAGTGGGCTGTAGTCCACGAAAGCTTATGCTCTAATAAATTTGTTAGTCTCTAAGGTGCCACAAGTACTCCTGTTCTTTTTGCGGATACAGACTAACACGACTGCTACTCTGAAACCTGTCATTAAGTTTAAATGCACTTTTGGAATTGATCACTCCATATGGGCATCCAAAATACAAAAAACTAATTCAAAAACTGTATTCCAAACATCAGTGAGCAAGAAAAGAAGAATAATCATAATGAAATTGATTAATGCAGGATAAAGCTTACTGTTTATTCAAAGTAAGTGCATTTGGACAAAGACTGAAGATACATAAGTGAAGAAAACACAAGAAAGTGGGGAATTGCATTAGACTGGGTTTTCTATATGATTTTGTTGAGCCTAAAATGGAGTTGCACTCTGGAACACGCACACTATCTCTGGAGCAAGGTCTGCTCTTAATTCCAATAGTGTAAATATGGAGTAATGTCCCTGAGGCCATTGGTCTCAGATACATACTAGAATATTGTGCCCCTGTAAGATATGGTGCTACTTGAGTTTTGCTGCAGCAACTTTTCAAAGATTTCAGTGTGTATCTAGGAATGAAAGGCACCATCTGCACAATATATACAGAGGAATGGGAAAGAGAAAAAAAGTGGAATGGGAAATATTTTTATTTAGAGCATTGAGGAACAGTGGATCGACCCGCTGTAGGTAATTTTAAGTTTCCAAATAACTTGAAATAGGTGTAACTGATGACTGTGATAAGAAATTGAATTATTGTGGCTTATATGAAGGTATATACAATTAGAAATTAGATTTTCCTTTTATACATTATACATATTTTTATAGATGTCTGTTTAGTGTATGAATAAAATATTTCTGAATATTTTGAGTGCATTTTGCTAGTGAGGGTATTTGGCAGTTCATAATAAGTGTGTATATTTTTCTGAGCACTTGTAGTTGTGATTATTGCTTACAGACCAGTGATTCCTTCCTATAGATTTTTGTGGCATCCAGAGAATGAAATTACATATTTATACTTTTAAAATGAAAACTCAGTTTTGCATACTGTTACATTTTTTAAATGCTTTGAATGGCTTTCTGTCTGCAATTTGAGATTTCTCAAAAGACACATACATTTACATACAAATCAAATGAAAGATCACTAAGAAGTACTAGGTGCTTGATAACACCAAGGGAGCATTACAGTATTCACTGTGTATGAGAGCAACTTTCCATATCTGAATTTACAGCTAAGAACCATAGATTGATAGCTAACATAGTGTAACTAATTAACATTTGCTATAGAAATCAGAACATAAGTAAACCATATGGGAGAAAGAATTTTAGTTTTGCTGTATGCTATATGACTCTTTATTACGTTAGTTATGGTCTCACAGATCCTTAAAGAAAAAGAGAAGAGTTGTTAAAGTTTAAGTGCTACTTTTAAAAATGTTTTTGTCTTTTACTCCCCAAATAGAATTCACATTAAATCATAGATGCAAACTATTTTATTTAGCATCCAAATATTTAATATGCTCCATATTACACTGTGCACCATACATGTCATAAACTAGTGACTTACTTACATGACTTAAGATGCCAGGATCACACTCTTTGGACAAGACTAATATTGGATGCTGATATATTGGTGTATATCCAAAGTAATGCCATGGACATCAATGGAGTTATTCTGACTTTACACCAAAATAGTTAATAACAGAATGGCCTATAATTTGGAACACATGAGCAATGGAGAATAGCACAGTGAATGTTAGTGCTTCAGGTATTTGTATGCTGATTCTTCAGGAAATATATGTGTTTAAGTAACTGATTTGTATTTTAAAATAAAATAATACCTTTCATGAGCTTCATTTCTGTGCTATCATATCCAGCAGGCAATATATACATCTGTGATTTTAGAAGCACAGGTGACTAATATTTTAATACTTAGCAGCTTTGAATTGTTACTGCAGAGAAACAATGGTAGCAGGGACAATATTACATTAATTTAAACATAAAGGTAATGAAAAATTGTATTTTCTTTAAAAACTGTCTGACATTTATATATTCTATCAACTAGGTAGGTATGTTAGACCAAAAATTAAATAGTCTATTCCGCGTGCTGTGTTAGTAATTTGAAACACATGAGTACTGGAAAATGGTACAATGAATGCAGGTGCTCTAAATAATTATATGGTGTTTACTCTGAAAATATATTTTTAGTTGAGTTGCATTTTGTTATGGCAAGAAGCCTTTTTATTATTAATTTGAGTTAGTCAGTCCACAAGTAGTGTTCACAGAATAAAATAAAGACTTTCATTAAACTAGGAATTAGCCAGTTCTCTGTGTCACAGTTAGGGGGACACTGACCCAGATCCACAAAGGCCACTTAGGTGCCTAACCCACAGACTTGGAGTATGTCTACACTTTGATGCTGGGATGTGATTTCCAGCTCAAGGAGACATACCCATGCTAGCTCTGATCGAGCTACTATGCTAAAAATAAATTGTAGCCACAGCAGTACGAAGAGCTAGCTTCCCCGAGTACATACCTAATGTCTTTGATGGACATACGTGATGCCGCTTGCTGGCAGACAGGATTGAACCAGGGATCTCTGGAGCTTAGTGCATGAGCCTCTACCAGATGAGCTAAAAGCCAACTAGCTGTTAGCTAAGGCTGTAGAGCAAACTCATTAATCTCTCTCTCTAAGTGGTCTCAGTGCCTCAGATGGGGCAGAACACCACACCCAGGAGCTGTGGGGGTTACACATGTGCTGGGACCCACTAGCTCTTCATGTGGCTGCAGCTACACTCTATTATTAGCACACTAGTTTGATCAGACTAGCACAGGTATGTGTCCTCAAGCTGGGAATGACACCCCCAGATTGAGCTGTAGACATACCCTAAGACAGTGGTTTTCAACCAAAGATCCCTGGGGGTCTGAAGACCATGTCTAAGATTTCCAAAGGGGTCCACACCACCATTTGAAAATGTGTAGGGGTTTGCAAATGAAAAAGGTTGAAGATCAGACCCAAAGTCCTGTTTTTAGGCTCCACTGCAATCCACAAAACCCTCACTTGGTTGCCACCTATCTTTGTAAGTGCTTAAACTCACCTAGTGCCTATGTTTTTGCAGTAGTTCCCTATGAGCCTATGTTTCTGCCTCTCAGGATGTGCACTGCAGCCCCACTCTAGGGGCCCAGATGCCTGTCTCCTGCCTAAGCTTCAGAGCAATCCATGAATTGGGGAAAGATAGGTGTTCCTCCACTTAGCTTGCCTGTGGGGTCCGAGTCAGTAGGGATGCTCAGAGGCTGCCTAACTCCATAAAACAGCTGGGGCAGTGGTTTTCAAACTGGGGCACATGTACCCCTAGGAGTACGTGAGCTCTTGTCAGGGGGTACATGAGAAAAATCCTGTAATGGCAGACAATGCGTTTTATTTATTAAGACTTGGCAATTTACTGATAGGTATATTATGATCCTATCTCAGATCGGGGTACACGGCCTAAAAAGTTTGAAAACCACTGCCCTAGTTGTTAGAATACTCACCCAGGATGTGAAAAACCTGTAGTACCAGTTCCACCTCTGCCAGATAAGGAGAAGGGATTTGAACAGGGATCTGCCACCTCTCAGTTAAATGTAACCACTGGGCTATGGGGTAGTCTGATGTGGGTCTCCCATTGAAGTTGTTCCACTTTAATTAAATATTACTTGGGCCAGAGAAAGAGGATGTAGCCCAGTGCCAAGGGCTCTCACCTGAGAAGTGGCAGATCTAGGTTCAAATACCTAATCCCTATGAGGCAATGGGTGGGACTTGAACCAGCAGTCTCCCACATCTCAAGTAGGACTTAGGTGCTTTTGAAAATTGTACCTTATAAAGAAAAATGTTCATTATATTTTTAAAAAATCAATTAAAACACTTCTCAGCTGATGTGAATGTTCCACAGCAAGGCTGAGAATCCATACACAAACTAGTAGGCTGGTGCATGACAAATAGAAACTGAAGCAGATAGAAACAAATTGATTAGTCTAGTTTCACTTTCTAAACTGAGTGAAATGAAAGCAAACAGATAAAACCAAAAACCCCTGCCAGCATGAATTAATTCTTTCTAAGTAATAATCTAAGGTGGTATTATAAGGACCGTATATTTACTTGTATTTTGACACGTAAGTCTAGATGTGCAAACCAGTCATATAACTGGATAAATCTAATTTATGCACACAAGCCCCAATTCAGCAAGCTATTTAACCTGTGCTTAACTTTAAGTATGTGAGTAGCTTCATTGATGTCATGGTACACAGACAGTCCTTTAATAGCTGCCATTATTAGTTAAAGTTTTCTTTGTATTTTATGTACAGCAGTCCTTACCAAATCATAGCAGAGCTATACAGGTAACATTCACAATCCACTAGGTTTGCATAGGCCGATTCTATGACAGTTTTGACTTTTTGGTGTTGTTTCCTCCAATTTAATGCTCATGTGGCTGTAATTGCTGAGTGTTATAATGAGCAGATCACTACAAAAATGGGACTTCACTCCAATCATTGTCAATGTTGATTGTTATATAATTGCTTTCATTAAACTGATGTTCATTAAAATAATTAACAAGATACAACATCAACATGTAGATTGTTGCAAAGAACCTAAAACTGAAAAGAAAGCAACAATGTGATAAATTGGTTCTAAGTAGCTTCTTAATACTTAGATCAAATTGAGAGCCAAATGAATGCTTAAAAAGTCTATCCTCTTTAGACATAGAGCTTGGTGGGGGAGGGTTGATACATTTTGTTAAGATCTAAATTCACCTTTTGAAATTCATCATTTCATAGATTTCCTGTTTTGTCTGCGGATCTTTGTGCATGCCCACCTCTGCTCAGATACCGCAACAGTGGATAGACAGTCAGAAAAGCAGTGGAAATCCATGGAAATCTCTTCCTACACCTCAGATGCAGCTCTCCCTGTGGATGGGCTGTAGGAGGGAAATACTTAAACACAGGATCACTGTACAGCCCATAGCTAGTTGCATATTTGGGGTTTTATTTAAGCAGATATTGTTGGTTCATATTGATTTGTGTTGCAAAACGACAGTCACTTTTAATAATGTGGTTGTTCCAATGCATTATCCCCCAAATTCACATAACAAAATGGCTAAACATGGCATGACTTCTGTGCTGGATCCCCCATCCACTCATGTTTACTGTCAACAACAGCTAAGGCTCAAAAGAAATTACTAGGGAAGGCATGCTACTAAAGTGAGAGGTATGTCACACACACACAAGCCTTTTAAACGAAATGAATGGAGATATCCCATCTCCTAGAACTGGAAGGGACCTTGAAATGTCATTGAGTCCAGCCCCCTGTCTTCACTAGCAAGACCAAGTACTGATTTTGCCCCAGATCCCTAAGTGGTCCCCTCAAGGTTTGAACTCACAACCCTGGGTTTAGCAGGCCAATGTTCAAACCACTGAGCTATCCCTCCCCTGAAATGTCATGTAGTTCTCTAAGGCCACTGACTCAGAGCCTGAGCTATATATGTATGTTTGGAGATTGGTCCTGCTTTGAGCAGGGGGTTGGACTAGATGACCTCCTGAGGTCCCTTCCAACCTTGATATTCTATGATTCTATGATCCAAGAAATGTCTACACAGCTATTTTTAGCATGGGAGTGCAAGCCACACTAGCACTAGTCTGTCGACCCTGGCTAGGAGGCTTGCAGTTTAGATGCAGTTTAGACATCCCCAAAGGGGTTGGGCACACTTCTGATCTCTAGCTCTTGCCTGACTTTCCTTGGATCACTTGTAGAGGCCTCATGGAGCTTAACTTTAGGCATCCAGGTTTGAAAATATTGTCCTTTATTTTCTGGGAGCTGTCTTTAATATGTTTGTTTTAAGTTGTAAAGGAATGTTGTCTGGGGGCAGCATGTAAATTAGACATATCCATGGGAGTTCAGTATGCATGAGGATTTGTTTTTACATTTCATTTCAGGAGATAAATGTTTAATTTATTCTGTTTGTCATGCTGAACTTCTGTGGACAAAATTACCACCTTTAAAAGATACAAAAAAACAAAACAAAACCCAGTCCCCCCTTTCTACCCTCATCTTCCACAACTTGAATCCAGGCAAAGATTTGTATCTTTATGAGATAAAACAATTCTAAATTCAAATAGTGTACAAGCAGCACAGAGAGCTCCTGATCCAGACTGGGATCCTGGGAAGGTAAACATGGTGTCTGTCTCACTTTTAAAATAATGCCAGTACCTGGGATGTATAAGCTGTAGTTGACATTTATGAGTATTGGATGTTTTATTTAGCAGTTTAGTGAAGAAAAATATGGGCTCTTCATTAAAGTTGATAGCTTTTGCTGCGTTTGTACAAATAACCATAAGTTCTTTGAGACAGAGACCATGTTTACCTTCACATTTGTACAGCATCTAACACTGCAGAATCCCAGTCTGGATTAGTGTTAATAAGGAGGAGGAAAAGGGACGTTTTATAGGGCCAGAACCTCAGCTGGTGTAAATCTGCATAGTTTCCTAGATATCAATAGAGCTATGCTGATCTACACCAGCTGAGGATCTGGCCCATACAGCAGTATATCCCAGAGTATTGTGATGAAACTAGTATACTCTGAGCATCCAGTATGTGTATTTTTGGTAATAATAGATACTGATATATTTTTCAGAAACTAGCATTTGTACAAAAACAATCCTGGTGTGGGAACACACAAAAAAAGTGTATGGTGGCCAGAATATTTCAAAAGGAGAAAACCAGTATGTTGATAAGAGATGGCTGCAGCTCTTTGTGCTTTGATTGCTTTTCTACTGGAGTTAGAGATATTTTAATTTTTAACCAGATGCCATTCTGCAATATGTAACACCTGTTCCAGAGGCAAACTAAAGTGTCTGTTTACATCGAATATCAAAATGAATGACTTCCCCAGTGATGTGAATCACTTTCAAATATTAAACATAGTTCCTTTTAGCAGTTTGGAACAGCTGGGTTTGCTGCTTTGAACTACTGGAAGCTGTGTGGATAGGAAAGCTAATCTGCCTTAGGTAAAGCTTGACTTAGCCTTGTATACCATTTACTTAGAAAAAAGTCCAGACATGCTCTTTCTTTACCACCAAGTATATTGTTTTTACTTTATTGTCCTTTGACAATTTTTAAAAAAAATGTTAATAAGTGGCACACTCCACTTCTGTTACAGCAAAGTAGATATTTTTATTATCCAGAATTGTAATAATAGGGCCTTAATAGATTGCATATAAAATTAAGCTCCCTTGAATAACACTGAGATTTCTTTCAGTTATTCCATGGCTTGATTCTCATCTGGTGATCAGACTGGCTCTGCTCATTGGTGGTCCTTTCTGCTCTTCTGCCTCTCCCTAGTTCAGTTCTGTTCCCTTGATTTACTGGATTGGGCTTTGCCTTCTGAACTTCTGTAACTTAGAACTGCTGCTCCTGACTGAAATCAAAGCAGTTCTTTTAGAGACTATTGGAGAAAAGAAATCCTTCTAAAGAGTTTTTGAAGAGTATTTAAGTGGCTAGAGCTTCAGTACATATGTGAGGAAGGTTACATGGACTGTTAAAGGCAGGAAGATAAGACATCAAGTTACTTAGGAGATGATGTAGAACATAATCTTGAACAAGGTTGGATGATGTTCTGTCATAGACCTCAGTGCAGTATTGATTGTATGTTAAGAAGCAGGAAAAAACTATAAGGGCCATTATTGAACTTAGTGGTGTGTGACTAGAATAAACTAGCAACAGTGGGCACTGAAGAAGGGCAGAAGCAAGTGAACTGCACAATAATAGAGAAGAAATTGTAGTCAGAACTTTGGGGTGGGGGAGAGAAGGGCTTCCTAGATCTTTGGTGCCATGTGACCTTCTAATCTTTTAAGGTGTCCTCTGGCATCTCTCTCTCTCTCACACCCACCCACCCACTCTGGGGTCAGCTTTACTTGGATCCAAACTGATAGCTTCTAGCTGTTTTCAGTCACCTGAAAACTATTCAGTCTATAACACTGTGTTGTTTTTTTTCTCTCCAGTTAGTTAAGTGATTGCTTATTGACATTAGCTTTTCGTCCAGAAGTTCTAATGTTGATGTGTATTAACACCATGTATTTCCCTAGTGCATTGTCCTTGGAATTGCATTTCTTGATATAGAATAAGAGAAATATAGGTCTGGAAGGGACCTTGAGAGTTCATCTAATCCACCCCTCTTACCTTCCCCCCACATCCTCACTGAGGCAGGACCATCATTGACAGGTGTTTGTCTAACCTATTCTTAAAAACCTCCAATGACAGAGGTTCCAATAACCTCAGCCTATTCCACTGCTTAACTCTCCTTAAAGTTTGAAAGTTTTTCTTAATATCTTTCTACAAATTAAGCTACATTCAGTGGAGGAGGGGGGCTATTGATCGCTGTCCTCTTTGTAACGGTCCTTAACATATATTTGAAGAGTGTTATCAGGACCTCCTTCAGTCTTCTTTTCTCAAGACTAAACGTGCCCAGTTTTTTTTAACCTTTTCTCAGAGGTCAGGTTTTCTAAATCTTTTATCATTATTTTTTGTTGCTCTTCTCTGGACTCTCTCCAATTTGTCCACATCTTTCTTACAGTGTGTCACCCAAAACTGAATCAAAACTAATACTCCATCTTGAGGCCTCACCAGTGATCAGAAGAGCAGAACAGTTACCTTCCATGTCTTAGCTATGGCACTCTTGTTAATGTCCCAGAATTATATTTGCCTTTTTCACAGCTGCATCATGTTGTTGACTCATATTCACTGTGTGATCCATATGACTCCCAGATCCTTTTCAGCATTACCTGTACCCATTTTGTATTTGTATATTTAATTTTTCCTTCCTAAGAGAAGTACATTGCACTTGTCTTTATTGAATTTCACCTTGTTGATTTCAGACCAATTCTGCAACGTGTCAAGGTCATTTTGAATTTGAATCCTGTCCTCCAAAGTGCCAGGGAACTTCTCCCAGAGTGCTGTTACCTGCAAATTTTATAACCATTCTCTCCATTTCATTATCCAAGTCATTAATGAAAATAGTAAATAGTGCCAGACTCAGGAGAGACCCCCTGCAGGACCCCACTAGATAAATCCTTGACAGCAAACCACTGATAACTCTTTCAGTATGTTTTTCAACCAGTTGTGCACCTACTTTATAGTAATATCATCTAACCCACATTTCCTTAGTTCCCTTATGACAATGTTTCCCAAACTTGGGACGCCGCTTGTTTAGGGAAAGCCCCTGTCAGGCCGGGCCAGTTTGTTTACCTACCACGTCTGCAGGTTCCCACTGGCCACGGTTCGCTGCTCCAGGCTCATGGGAGCTGCTGGAAGCAGTGGCCAGTACTTCCCTCGGCCCACACCGCTTCCAGCAGCTCCCATTGGCCTGGAGCAGCGAACCGTGGCCAGTGGGAGCTGCGATCGGCCGGACCTGCAGACGTGGCAGGTAAACAAGCCGGCCTGGCCTGCCAGGGGCTTTCCCTACCCAAGCGGCGTCCCAAGTTCAAGAAACACTGCCTTATGAGAATGTCATGTGGGACCGTGTCAAAAGATTTGCTAACATCAAGATAAATCACATCTACTGCCTTCCCCATAGTGATTAGGCCAGTAACCCTGTCAAAGAAGTAAATTAGATTGGTTTGACATGATTTGTTCTTGATAAATCTATGTTGGCTATTACTCAGCACCCTATTATCCTCTAGGGGCATTCAAACAGATTGTTTAATACTTTTTCCTATATCTTTCCAGGTCTCAAAATTAGGCTGACTGTTCTATAATCCTCTGGGTCCTCCTTAGTTCCCTTTTTAAAGATAGGTGCTACGGGTGCCCTTTCCCAAACCTCTGTGACCTCACCCATCCTCCACAAGTTCTCAAAGATAATTAGTATTGGTTCTGGGATTGCATCAGCTAGTTCCGTAAGTATGCTAGGGTGAATTTTGGCAGGTCCTGCCAACTTGAATAAATCTAACTTATCTAAATATTCTTTTACCTGTTCTTTACCTATTCTGGCTAGTGCCCTTCCTCCCTGTTGTTAATATTAACTGTGTTAAGCATCTGGTTGCAATTAACTTTTTCAGTGAAGACTGAAGCAAAATAGGCATTAAACACCTCAACCTTCTTTCTGTTGACTGTTGTTAACTCTTCTTCCCCACTAAGTAGTGGACCTACACTTTCCTTCATCTTTCTCTTGCTCCTAGTGTATTTACGGAGCCTCTTGTTCGGGGGTTCTCAAACGGGGGTTGGGACCCCTCAGGGGGTCATGAGGTTATTACATGGGGGGTTGTGAGCTGTCAGCCTCCACCCCAAGTCCCGCTTTGCCTCCAGCATTTATAATAGTGTTAAATATGTAAAAAAGTGTTTTAATTTATAGGGGGAGAGGGGTGTCACACAGGGGCTTGCTATGTGAAAGGGGTCATCAGTACAAAAGTTTGAGAACCACTGCTCTTGTTTTAACCTGTTTTATCCCTTTCTAGCTGTAACTCATTTTTGCCTTAGAATTCCTGATTTTGTGCCTACATGCTCGTGCTATTGTTTTGTACTCATCCTAGGGAATTTTCCCACTTTTTGTAGTATTTGTTTTTGATTTTCAGGTCATTAAAAAGTTCCTGATGCAGCCATATTGGCCTCTTACTATTCTTCCTACCTTTCCTTTGCATACTACTGTTAAAAAAAAAAAAAAAAAAGGACCAAAGTCTTTGGTCATTCTGACACTGACACTCCCATTTAAGACAAAGAGAATATGCAGGTAGATCAGAATATAATCCAAGGTGGCTAAACTATCACTGTAATCAGTCAAGAAATTAAAAAGAGAGCAAGACTGTTAACATCTATTAGGCTAGGTCTACACTACCCGCCTGAATCGGCGGGTAGAAATCGACCTCTCGGGGATCGATTTATCGCATCCCGTCGGGACGTGACAATCGATCCCCGAATCGGCGCTCTTACTCCACCAGCGGAGGTGGGAGTAAGCGCCGCCGACAGAAAGCTGCAGAGGTTGATTTTGCCGCCGTCCTCACAGCGGGGTAAGTCGGCTGCGATACGTCGAATTCAGCTACGCTATTCACGTAGCTGAATTTGCGTATCTTAAATCGACTCCCCCCTGTAGTGTAGATGTACCCTTAGAGAGCTTGTGATATTTCCCTGAAAATATTGAGAGCTAATTTGAGCAACTGTAATCTGCCCTACTTAAGGGGCACAAGAGAAAGCTACTCCCCTAGACTCCAAGAGGAAGTAGTCTAAATCTTCTTGTAATCAATAGAAGATTGCTACGTATCTCCCCCCTGCTAGTCCAGCTGCGCAAGCTGACATATTGGGGAGGCAGAACCAATGCTATGTTAACTCCCCACTTTTCCATGTCCATCTGCTTAGGGGGTAAGGGAGGGTGAAGAGAATGAGCAGCACCTTCTTACCCCTATGTACCCAAACTCATGGTTTAGGTAGGCTATGTAAGGGGATGGGGTGGGGGGGGAAAGCAGGTTAAACCCCTTAAAGCCAGAGCATGGCCATACAACCAGGCCTCAAGGAAATACTGTGATAAGATGTTGCAGTCATTTCTCTGGCCATATTCAGTCAAAACTTCTACTGGTTGATTTAAATAGGAGATTTCCTTGTTAAAGGCTGCAGGATTTGCCTTTCTCAGTCTGTCCAAGCTGCATTCAGTGCAGGATCTGCCAAGAAGTGAGAAAAAAGTGGAATGGAGCCTGATCTAAGTTATTCCGGTTGTAACATACGCAAATAGTACAAGGACAAAAATGGAGGCCTGGTTAAGATTGGCTGTAAGAATTTGACCAAAATAATAACAATAATCTTTAAAAATCAGCTATGTTGGAAAGGGGTTATCTGTCCAAATGATCAAGTTAAATGAGCGATGATTTGGGGCTAACTTGATCCCCACCCCCCAAAGCCTCCTAATCTATGGAGAAAAGTCTATCTGTAGTACATCTGACCTCCTCCTCCATCTCCCTTACCTGGGCTGGTTCACCATGTCTTATCTTGCCTGTGTGTGTTTTTTCCAACTGTGTCTGCACTGGGAGCAGTGTGGAACTGTGTTGTCCCCTGAGGAGATTAGGGAGAAATTCTCCCTCAGGCAAACACAATCCCTCCCTGAGTGATATGGTGCTGAGGAGGAATATGCAGGCTTGATCATGAGTAGACCTCCGCCCTAATGCCTTTGGGTCTATCCCCTGGTCTCCACTAAGTGGAATGACTACAATTATGGCTGGCCTATAACAGAAGCAATGAAAGAGGCAGTGATGCTTTCTGTACAATCCCCCTGTCAACCCATAAAATGTGTCCCTTAGACTGCAATCTCTTTGGTAGGAAACCTGTCTTGCTGAGTTGGCAAAGTGCTATATAAATATACAGTGCAAAATAAATTGTTTTTAATAATAATGCGGGAGCTCACTTAATTAAGAGTCATCAGCTAAGGCTCCATTTGGCATTTGGTTTGTTTCATAGGTTACTTTTTAGACCCATAATTCCCAGATTGTTACAGGAATATTAGAATTTTTCTACTTGTAGAAAGAAGTTCTGTTGAGTTTCTCATTTAATTTATTTGAGACTAATATGACAGATTCACCAGCATCTGCTTGCTTGATGAAATGTAACTGAATTTTAAACCAAACACCATCAATGAACACGTGAAAAGGCAAAGGAGGATCTATTCAGATATTTAGTGTAAATAGCACTACATCAGGGGTCGGCAACATTTGGCACGCGGCTCACCAGGGTCAGCACCCTGGCGGGCCGGGCCAGTTTTATTTACCTGCTGACGCGGCAGGTTCGGCCGATCGCGGCTCCCACTGGCCGCGGTTCGCTGTCCCCGGCCAATGAGGGCGGCGGGAAGCGGCGCGGGTGAGCGATGTGCTGGCTGCGGCTTCTCGCTGCCCCCATTGGCCCGGGACGGCGAACCACGGCCGGGGGGACCGCGATCGGCCGAACCTGCCGCGTCAGCAGGTAAATAAAACTGGCCTGGCCCACCAGGGTGCTTACTCTGGCGAGCCACGTGCCAAACTTTGCCAACCCCTCCGCTACACCTTTTATAGCTCTCTTCTTCTGGGGATCATACATGCTGCGTGTGGGTTGAACAGGTAATAGACTTCTATTGCCATGGAAACATTCAGCTGTTGGACTGACTCTAATGCAGCACACATGAAGCTTAAAAAATCATCCTCTATTGGGACTAAAACGGAAGCTTCTGGACTTCCAAGCAATGTATGTTCCCAATGTGCTGCTTTGTAAGTTTCAGAGAAAACTGAGACGTTCCCCAAAGGAGCCTTCATTATATTTTCACTTTGCTTCAACAGAGCCTTTCCCTGAGCTTTGTATAGTACAGCAGCTCATGAGGAGAGCATATTAATAATGTTTAGTCTATACATCTATGACAAGATTTTCAAAAACTCCCAGCACTAGCCTAACCCTGTTCTCACTGACTGCAGAGTTAGGTCAATGCTGAGTGCTTTTTAAAAATCACACTCCTAAATTCTAGTGAAAATAGCAGCACTAGTACTTAAGTGACGGTTTGTAGTTCAAGATACAATAGCATAATAAAAGCATATCGACAACATAGGTTTCTCTGCAATTTCAATTAGGTTGTTAATGATGTAGGATTGACAGCCTTAGAGGCTGAAATCCTTTATTTCCTCTATTTAGCTGCAGAAAAGACTAATACATTATAAGGCTGGAAAGGCCCCGTGTGATCATCTGGCCTGGCCTCATGTATAACATGGGCCATAGACTTCCCTGAATTAATTCCTGTTTGAACATACAGTATAGTTTTTGAAAAAACATCTTAGCTTGATTTTAAAATGTCCAGTGATGGAATAACCACCTGCAAATGTATTTTTGTCTGACCAACAGGGACCACCTCTAGGTTGACAGCTCTATGTGACGTCCGTCATTGGCATCTTCAGTAAGACTCCACATTATTGATGCCAGCTTTGTTTTCTTATATATCTATAAAAATGATATTGCCACTGAAATAATGACAATGCAACTGCTGCTACAATACTGAAGCATTTCACACTCTATGCAATGTAGTTGAGTTGATCTATAGACACAGCTAGGTTGACAGAAGAATTATTCCATTGACCTAACTACTGCCTCTAGGTGAGGTGGATTACCTACACTGACAAACAATCCCTTTCATTGATGTAGGGAGCATCTATGCTACAGCTCAGCACCATAGCTGTGTCACTGTAGTGTAGATGTGGCCTGAGGCAAATATCCATTCCCTACAAAGCCAGAAAGCAGCCAGGTAAAAGTACCTAAATAATACATTAGTGATGTCCAAGCATCACCTTTTGGTGTTTGTGATAATTATATAATCAGCTTTCTGCTGACTTTTGGAAAGCAGAATCTTTGGAATCTGTGTTTGATGCTATTGACTTCAGTGGAGTTGTTCTTGATCTAAACCAGGGTAAATGAGAAGAGAAACAAGCCAGACTTGTGTGAGTTTAGAGTCCCAAGCATACCCTGCTCCCATGGTATGTCACACTATTTGAGGGTGATCATAGATACCAGTTATCCACAGTCTACTTCATCTTCCAGCATGATGACCTAGTTTTTGTGTGACTTGTTTTTAAATTCCAGATAACAGTGAAAGGAATATTTATAATAAGAATCAGCGGAAAGTAAAAGTGAGCAGCTGGAGAGTCTGTTCTTAACATCATTCATCCCTTTACTGGCTGAAAAGAATTAAAGCCAAAAGTTTAGTTGCAGTGATAACATATAAATAATGTAATTATCAGATAACCTGATACCATTAGCATGAATTATTTTGAGCTGTGGAAATAATGCCTTGTGGTTAGGCCAACTAACTGGGGTACACAATTCATGTTATTAAACATTATATATCTACATTGTAAGAAAAATCTTTTTGACGCTGATATATATCCCACCTTTATACTCAAACAAACCTAATTATCATCCCCAAAATATGTATTTGGGAATGAAGCTGAGTTTAAATTGCTTAGAGGAAGAATTATTGAAGTTACTAAAGCAGATTTAAGGATCGGTTTTATGCTTTAAAGCATTGAAAAATAAAACAAAGAATAATAATTTTTGTATCTAGCACTTTTCAGTAATGAACTAGAATAATGAATGGCCAGTTGTGCCTACACAGGCTTCCTTAACACCTTTTGAAAGGGGACACTGCATTAGCACACTTCTGAATGCTTGAAATTGCAGAGTAATGATTTTGTTATTGTGATGAACATCTAATTAGACTGAATGGAGCCTAACCTTGTCCTTATTGTTGCTGATAAATAATATAAGTAACATAATATATCTAACACCTACAAGAGTAACCCTAAAACATCACAATTATTCAAGAAAATAGACTATGAGTTGAATAATTACAACAGTGTAGATACCATTTGGTTTTAGAATAAAAAAATTAAGTGGATTCATTTAGAGATGCGCCTTAATACAAGTCTGGAATATTTAATTAGGTTTTAAACCAAGTCAGTTCTAAGATTTGGATTTACCTAAATGACACCCTTCTAAGCAGTTCCCATGAGATTTCATTCTCAAAGGGTAGAAATCTCACATGACATCTCTTTAATGATGGAAGGTTTGTGAGATTGTTCTTGGATACCTTTGCTATGTTTGAATTGGAACTGGAAAATAGGATCCTTCCGGTTTGGGATCTGACCTTCTAAAACCAGGGAGACAGGTTTATATCTGAAGGTTCGACTTCAACCCCTCCATCATTAAAATTAAAAATATCAGAATCAAAGTTCATTTTTCTAATGATGTTTAAATGTGTTATGCATATGCAACTGTGATATTTAGAAATCACAATATAAAAGGTAATATTGTGATTATGACCATGGAGATGTGACAGTGTAGAGGGGAGTTTTAAGAAAACAGTTACATGCAGGAAAAAAACAAACCTCTAAATTTGTTTAAAAGCATATTGTGTAAAATTGATCCCTAATATTCTTGACCAGATGAGTAAGGCTTAGGAATGCAACAATTTTTAATGACAAAATGACTAGAAGGTGTTTAAATAGCTGGAAACAGGGTGCCAAGTAGTTGTACAGTGCTTAATATCGGCATGATCTTCAGTGCATCATAAAACTTCCTTAACTTCCTTAGTCCTTGTTTTCTCCCTGTAGGTACCACAAGGTGATCTGTTGTGATGACACAGTGGGATTCAAGATTGATTAGAAGCTGACACATTATTGGACAGCCCAAATAGCTTGCTGTTGTCTTATTGACACCTACATGTGTTTTTGAGCTTCCAATCCCCACTGCTAGTCTTGGGTCCTGCCAACTGTCTGCTCTAATTATGTGTCCTTCTGCGTTATGTAACTGGGACTGGTGAGAGAATGAATATAACACTGCAGCATTGAAAAAATAATGCAGCTTAAGTTAGGATTGCCCAATTATCAGGATTGACTGTGGCATTCTCCACATCCAACAGACAAGTCTGGAAGTTATTTTGTGCTTGTAAAATTTTGTGATTTGCTTATTTCCTATCTATGACAAACAAATAAGAACCAGTCTTTGTTGTAGGGCATGTGGTGTCAAAAGGAAATATGAGATATTACATCAGGATTACCAGCAACGGTTTCCAAACTGCTTAATTTGGGGCGGGGGGCGGAATCCAGTCCATGACTTTCTGAATGATATGAATTGGTGTTTAACTATCCCAAACCTGGGATATTTGTGTGTCTTTAACTAAGCAATGCTTTTTTGTATAGTAGTTAAGTAGGAGAAGGTCAGATGTCTTGCTTAGCTGAACATTCTCTCCCAGCATATACTAATCAAGTTGCCCGCCTACTTTTGAGATATAAAACAATACCTTATGGAAAAGGTATATTTCAGTAATTAAGACAAGTAACTCATCAACAGAAAATCCCCGGGCCAGAACATACCTAGACTTTCTGAAGGCCAAACTTCTGAAAGAATTTCAAGGATGTCAGAATCTATTAGTCTTAGGAGATTTGTACCTCTGGGAAATTTTGCAGTTAACCCAGAAACATCACACCTCTGTGCACTCTAGATGTAATTGTATATCAATCTAGCTGATCTCCATATGAATACCATATAGATTTCAGTGGTAACTTCAAACTTTTCTGTAAGGTGTTTTGCTCTTTTTGCCAACCATTAGAACTCTATAAAAGAACATTCTTTTAGCGCTCTGGTTTGATAGTGAGAAAAACACAATACTTCAGTCATACTGCAGATTTGTGCCCTAGAGGTTGTATAGTTTGTCACAACATATAAAACTAATATAACTTCAGCTATTTCACAGTAGAGCCAACAAGAGAGTTTAAATGATAACTTGCATTATACCCCTCTACCTATTTTTTGCCATGAAAAATATTTACCTAAAGCATGAAAAATAAATTCCAAAGGTTTAGATCTTTTGGGGTGGGGGAAAAATTGAAAACATTTTAAGTTTCCCCACCCCTCCTCCAACTCATCCCTTTTGATGAGCCATTTCTCAATAAGAAACAATCCTGGACTCTCCTTCTCACCCATCAGCATAATTTCTTTTTCAAACTGATTATGATCCTAAAAAGAATTGCTCTGGTAAAGTTTTCCCCCCTTTACCACTGATGGTAGCTGACAGGTTGATTAAGTAAGTAAGCCTCTACTTAATCCAGCTGTCTCCTGGCCCACTTGCTGGTCCACTCAGGCCTCCCAGATTTGTAGTATTTCACTGACTAAAGCTGTACTGCATTGGGGGGAATTCCTGACTCCATTGAAGCCAATCGCAAAACTCCCATTGACTTCAGTGGGGCCAGGATTTGACCTCAAAATTCAATCAGTGCTTTTTTAAAGCACGATGGGCCAAATTCAAGTCTGGTGTGAATGGGGGCAGTACCACTGACTTCTACCTGATCTTGATTTGTCCCTAAGAATACAAGATGCCTGAGTTCAAACTCTTTTTTAAAACAATATTTTCAATACACTGAATCCATTCCAACCAACCCATTTAAAGATAGATAATAGGAAAAAGAAAACATGTCAGTTGCAATGGGTCTGCAGAAGAAGACTCCATTAAATGCATAAAAGCTGATGTTTTTCTGTTATCTACAAGTTGAAAGATCCAACAGATTTCTACAGTCTATATTGAACATAATAATAGATGAAAGTGTCCCAAAGGTGCTTTGTCTAATATTTTTTCAGCCTTTTAATGAGCTTGTGAACATAAGGGGTGGGTTATATGGTTAACAAGCCAAAGTTACGTGGTTAACCTGTGTGAGCAAACCAGACAAGGGACCAAATCCTGAAATTTTTATTCAGCTCCTGTTTGGATAAAACTGCCATTGAAAGTCAATGAAGATTGACTCGAAACTAAGTAAGAACTTTAGGATTTGGCCCATCATTTGAAGGTTCTATTTGAATGAACATTCAAAAATTTGGATGCTTATTCAACTCTTATGTCCATAAATTGGATGGAACCTATCACAGAACAGGGTGGGGAGGTCTCATAAGATTTACTTTTTGTTTCTAGTTGAGTTGGAAATAATTTCAACACCTCCGGGAAGAAACTACAGGGAGGCATGGACTGTAAAAGCATTGAGCTTTATCTGAAAGTCTCCCACTGTTGTACCACTGGTCCAGCTCCACCAGTGCTAGCGACAGTGGGAGTTGTCATGGAGACCAATTGCAGGTGTTCTTACCATTCTTATTTAGACCTGTTCTGCAAAACAATGGTAAAAATTCCAGTAGCTGCTCTACACAAGTGCTCCTGTCACTTACACCATCAGTTCATACTTATCTTCCATCACTGTCACTCATGCTCATACACTAGTGATGGGTGATATTCAGAAAAAGCTGAATGTAGATACCATGTCAGTGAAAAATAAAGGCAACTGTAAGCAGAAGCTATATGAATTTTGTCAGATCCCCATTCATCATCTTATTCATCTAAATCAGTTCATTCACCCCTAGGATTAAAATATGCATGTTTCAGAACCCCAGTTTATCCATCCTATTTTATTAATGTTTATGAAAAAGTCTTGATTTCTGAAAAATGCAACAGCAATATTTTCCTCCTTGAAATGCTCTGCTGCTCAAACTCAGTTTATAGTTTAATAGGAAACCTGACCATGAACTGAACCAAAAGGTTTTAGGGTTTTTTCCCTATAATAAGGAAGGAAACAAAATCACTGAGAAATATTATAGGAACAGAGGAATTGCCAGACTTGATCAGACCCAAGCTCCATCAAGTCCAGTATCATGTCTCCAACAGTGGCCAGTAGCAGATGCTTCAGAGGAGTGTGTGTTTAAAAAAACCAAAAACCTGCAGTAGGTAAATATGGGATAATCAGCTCCCTGCATAGATCTCCTCCTCAGCTCTAATAGTTAGAGATTGCCTTAAGCCCTGAAGCACAAGGTTTAATATCCTGTCAAAATATTTTGTTATAAATAATTATAATTCTAGATGGAAAAAAAACAACCTATATTTTGTATAAAAGAATGTACAGTAATAGAGTGAGTTTCTACTTTGTGAGAAAAACAATTGAATTGGGATAACTGTGCTCTATTAGCATGATTTATTTCCATTTATATTCAAAACTGACGAGATTAACTATTGACTGTTAATGCCAGAAATCGATGCAGATGTTCAGGGCTGTGTATAGGAAACAGATAAGCATTTGAAGGACACCACTGTTTGTCTGCATACATCCATGCTTTGGCTGCTAGATAATTAACAGCTTTGCAACAAAGTCCTTAATGACATTTAATTTTGCACAAATGCTATGAAAATGCAAATCACTGTTGAAATATTGGACTAATTTTAATGTATTTAGCCAACTTAATTGAGATGGAAAACAAATTTGTTAATTAAAAATGTCATAAAGCTCCATGCTCCATATTTTTCCTGTCTTATTATCAAAGCCTTCAGCTTTCAATAAGCCAGATTGCGAAAGGCCCTTACATGTGTTCACAGGCGTGTGGGGGTTGGGTAAAAATATCCTCCTTTCTCCCTTGCAGATACTGCAGAAGAGCCAGTCACAGTTTCAGTCCTTGGGCTTAGGGAATCTAAAAGATTGCTCTTCTTGGATACTCCAGGTGATATACAGCACTCCGAAGAGAGGGCCCGTCTCTGCACCAGCCCACCAACCAGGCCAGCCACACTGGTGGGGAGCACACTGCATCATCCTAAAAGATGGAGCAGCCTGCTTAGCCCTTATGCACCCCAGAGAATTCAGGGTGGGAGTGTGGTGCCATAGGATAATTCCAATCCCTTCAACATGGGGCTTTGCCTTAAGCGGACAATGTAGCCCTCTGTGTTCAGTTCAAACAGTTAGTTAATTTAACACCTTCACTTCCAGGGGTTTTTCTAAAAAGCAAACAAACAAGGTGAGTAGATGTATTTCCCTGAGGTATGTTCTCTGTGGTTATCAAGTTCAGTCTGATGATACAAGCAGAACAACATTCCATCCAATCCTTCCTCATGCAGAAGTCTCAGTCCCATAATTCACTGACCTGAGTTAAATGAGGTTTTACCCACAGGCTAGACTGTGATTTTAGACACAGCCCAGAGCAAGAAATGTTGCATATGTCACAGTCACAGTTCCCTCCTTGCTTTCCTTTTGGCCCAGGGAGCTAGTACTTTGCTGATGGCCTATATCAACAGCAAATAAGGACACCTGTCAAATTGGCTAAACTGAGGCTTGGTCTACACTACCCCCCTAATTCGAACTAAGGTACGCAACTTCAGCTACGTGAATAACGTAGCTGAAGTTCGAAGTACCTTAGTTCGAATTAGTTCGAACTTACCTTGGTCCACACTCGGCAGGCAGGCTCCCCCGTCAACTCCGCGGTACTCCTCTCGGCGAGCTGGAGTACCGCAGTCGACGGCGAGCACTTCCGGGTTCGACTTATCACGTCCAGACTAGACGCGATAAGTCGAACCCAGAAGTTCGATTTCCAGCCGTCGAACTACCGGGTAAGTGTAGCCAAGGCCTGAGCTGACCAGTGCATTATGGAAAGGGGGAAAGACAAAGACAAAACTTTACCCACTCCTACTCCCCATCCATCTGCACCTAGCTGGGGGGGAGCAGCAGGTGCTTATTCCTGCAGGCCTGGAACCACTGCACAGAGGTGTAAAGAGAGTCCTTATTCCCCTGCACAGGTGCTTAGTTCAACTCAATCAATCTAGAAATCTAGGGTCAGGTCCAAAATGTACAAAAAAAGCCCTTAATTGAGTTAATACATTCAATCTACCTAGGCCAGTAGCAATCCATGAATGCAGTAGCATTAAGACATGAATTTTTAGAATCATCATCTATAGCAGTGTTTCCCAAACTTAGGACACCACTTGTTTAGGGAAAGCCCCTGGCGGGCCGGGCCAGTTTGTTTACCGGCGCCGCCACTTCCAGCAGCTCCCATTGGCCTGGAGCAGTGAACCACGGCCAGTGGGAGCCGCGATTGGCCGGACCTGTGGACGCGGCAGGTAAACAAACTGGCCTGGCCCACCAGGGGCTTTCCCTACACAAGCGGCGTCCCAAGTTTGTGAAACACTGATCTATAGATCTCCGTAAGAATGATGGGAACCGTATTACATTTTCATTGTCAACCTCTGGACAGGCAGCAACAACATTGAACTAAATTTGCATTTCATAGGTAGAACCCACACATTTTTCACAGATATGATAAAATATCTGAATAAAATATCAGAATAATATTTCTCTGGCCTGTGTGTCTTTTTTGAACGTAGGGGAAAAGAGCAGCTACTGGAATTTTTACCACTGTTTTGCAGAACAGGTCTAAATAACAATGGTAAGAACACCTGCAATTGGTCTCCATGACAACTCCCACTGTTGCTAGCACTGGTGGAGCTGGACCAGTGTACAACAGTGGGAGACTTTCAGATAAAGCTCAATGTCAGCAACGCTTTTACAGTCCATTCCTCTCTGGAATGCATAAACTCAACTACTTACCTCAAAGGTTTGCAACACACAGAGTTCTACTCTGTCAGCAACAGTGTAACTGGGCGAATGCAAGGAAACACTCATTTTGCACAATATTTCAGCTCATAACTTTGGAAAAGTGCCGAAATTCTCAGAGAGCCCTGATTATAATGCTACTAAATGGAACTCACCTCTGTATGTGTTCCAAAACTACACTAAGACACATCTGCTTATCCAGTATGATTTTATTTAGCTCATGCTTTGTGACATTCCCATCTTGGCATGTCCAAGTATGGGGTAAACAACAGAATAGTCTGATCGCTCATACAGTTCCTAAATTCACACAAAATGAGGATTTCAGGGATGTATAATGATGATTGTCATCAAATGTTTGGTATGAATCCAACTTGATCATAAACATTTCTGAACATACAAGCTCTCATTAAAAATGAGGAGACTTCCCTCAAGATTTGTTGTGTTATGATGAAGGTTGAGTGAAACCTCACTGAAGCTGGTCTGTGCGACCACCAGCCTTCATTCCAGATAAATATATAAAGCAGATAAGCTCCTTTTTGGAGTAAGGTAGCTGAAACAATGGGAGCAACCATCCAAAACACAGGCCCACCACCAGCAAGGCCAATCAGAAACTGAGCTGGTGTGTTGATGGGTTTTGCTGGATATTGTTTGTAGGTTTCTGTGAGCAGAGGCAGCCGAAGGACAGACAGCAACATGCAACAGGAAAGCTGAGAAGAAAGAAAGGGGACTACTGGGAACGTGGCCCTGAGAGAGAGAATAAGCTTTTTGGGCAGAGCACTGATTGTAAAGAGGCCTGGAACTGTGAACAAAGAAACTGCTTCCTCTTGATTGATTCTCACCATGTTCAGGAAAACAGGACTTCGTCTATTTTTTTGCAAATAAACAAGTATTTCTTTGATACAATCTTCCATCACCAATTTATCCTCCTAATGGAAACAACCCACAAGCTCCTGAATGTTGGCAAACTGTTCAGGCTAAAAGGGGTAACAGCTATATGTAAATATAAATTTTAATAGACAAAGACCACCTGCTTCATTGGTTAGGCCATAGACACACAGGCCAGATAAAAATCTCTTGGTAGCAGTGTGGCTGCTGCTTATTCACATCCTCCTCTTACATATAGCACCATTTCAGATCTAAGTAACAAACCCTCTCCCAAAGATTTCCTGGACTCCAACTTGCATAAATACTTTGCTGAACCTTTCCGATGAGCTACACTATTTACTAGTCATGGGTCTCCCTTTGATTGATTGATAAATTACTCATTCATGTGGTGCAGATTTTTCTTCATGACAGCTGAGTCCCTCCACACCTGCATTTCATGTAGCAGAGATTCAACTTTTTTCAGAAGCTGCTTTCCTTGGTTTTAGGGAACACAGCTGTGAATTGTCACATTTTTTTTAACTTCAAGCAGGTTTGCAAAAGTAAATGTCATATAAGTCATTTGATAGCCTGCAAATGACACCTACCTGCCACTTGCTATTTGCTTTGTTGATGTACAGAGAAACCCATTAGACTTGCTAACTTCACTAGCTGGTGTAGACTCTTTGTTTTTTTATATATATATATATATATGACTATCCAATATTAACTATTGATCATATCTATACATGAGCCATATTTACATAATTTCTCACTGATTTTACAGCAAACATATACATTCGACGATCACTAAGGCCAATGGGAGCTGCTGGATGCGGTGCGGGCCGAGGGACGTACTGGCCACCACTTCCAGAAGCTCCCATTGGCCTGGAGCAGCATACCACGGCCAGTGGGAGCCGCGATCGGCTGGACCTGCGGACGTAGCAGGTAAACAAACCAGCCTGGCCCGCCAGGGGTTTCCCTGCACAAGCGGTGGAACAAGTTTGGGAAACCGGTGCCACAGGACCCTCTGTTGCTTTTTACTGCTCCTGGCTGTGGCTTGCAAGCAGAGATAGGTGTCTGCCTGGCGTTAGGCACCTAAGTAGCTTAGCACACACTCTTCTTGTCAGCATCTCCTATCGGCTAACTTAGACAGTTCCTTACCTAGCTTGCTCACTTCTATGGATCCCATTCTTAGGCACTTATCTCTCCCCATGCATTGTATAGGGAGCCTGGGTGTCTAATTCAGGCTTTGTGGGTCTCAGCTGCAGTTCTGTACTGTAGCCGTAACCCTACAGCCTCTAAATTTCACCATATCACACATTCAATGACATTTATATTTTAGATTTCTTCTGTAATGTGTTTTTAGTATGTCACTTTAATTGTTTGGATTTCGTTAGTATCTTGTTTTCAACCTGTGATTTCGACTGGATTAAGTGGGTCTTGTCTAGTGGCTGAGTGGGAAGGATCTACGACTTAGAAATCATTCATTCTCATTTACTTAAAAAAGAAACAGTTTTCTTTTTGTCTATAGCCACAAATGCTGAATCATTTTGTAGTAGTTTTGTTTGTATGATGACAACGGGTCCTTTACAGCACTATAGAGTTTGATCAAATATATATCTGTTTCGACATACTTTACTTAGATGCAATACTCATTTGAAAGCTGTTTATAGCTGAATTTTGCCCCGTTCACACAGGCTGGACCAAATGTGTTATAACCCTATTGGGCCACAAGCTGGTTTTACAACCACAGCTGAACTCAATTGTTTTCTGTTTAGGTCAGGTCTAAAAATAGAACCATCATAAATACAGATCTCACTGCTTATCAGCTTGAGATCCAGATCTGCTTTGAAAGCTGTTTTTTTCAGTTGGTAGTGTGTCCATAAAGATATGCTGTGTATTATATTTGTTCAAATTGTCTGTCTCTTTTCATTACCATTACTGTTGAATTTGGTTTGCTTCACAGAGAACCACTGGGTTTTTAGGCTGGATGCTAACAAAATCAAAGAAATATTAATGTTTGGTGCTAACATCTTAATCCCCTTAACCTAAGTGATGCTAGAATCAGATGGAAATTTTGGGTTATATTATATTGTTTTTAGATAACTGTAAGCCTTGTTGCCTTTCTGGATGGTGTTTGTCACTTAATTGGATTTTGGGTCCAGACTGATTACATGTATGGACAAAATTATGTATTTTCTCCTTCTATTGGCAGTTCATGTTCTTTGATTTCACCTTCAGGTTCTTTACAACATCCCCTTGTGTCCTCATGTCATCCTATACACCCTGTCATTCCATATCCTTCCTTCTGAGTGCTCGCTTCAAAGCTCATCTGTAACTATCAAGGCTCTTCTCAACTCTGCTCACATTTCATCCTATACTCCCTCTGACCATATCTTCCCTTTTAAATGGTTGGGCTGAGTCCTCAGTTGTGCTGAGTTTTACAGCTGACACAACTAAGGAGAAGTGACACATGGTTCTAAACCACCTTTTCTGCTCCACCCATGCTGGGCTGCTGGAGTCCAAAACTGTCTTGCTGTATAACTTAGAGTAGGTGTCTTTGCCAGCTATACGCCACCTAAGGATTTTCCTCTGTCAAAGGGAGTTTGGTGTTGCCCCATTAGAATTCTTTGAGGAACTGCTGGATCAAGGGTTCGCCCCTCATTCTTAGTCTTTTTGCACATTTTTGCATATAATCCCTTATGCTTGTAACAGCCTCCCAGTGGTCTCCTTCCAATCTCTCCTTAAAACTCACTTCTGCTATGAAGCATTTCTAGGCCGATCTACACACAGTCATGGCATCCGTGCCTTGTTGACTTGTGGACCATATTAGTCTGACTCAGACTGCAAGCTCCTCAGGCCTGAAGCTGGTCTTCTGCAGTGTTTTGTAAAGTGCTGTGCTTATTCTGAGCACTGTACACAGAATAATAACCACCAGACTTTAAAGAGATTCAAACGCTAGATCTATTTTCTAACCTGCATTAAAAACAACAGTCATTTGATTGCCCATGATTTCTGCCACTTTGGCTCACGCAGACATAGGCCAGGCAGTCTAATGCTCCCACAGGTTGCCACCTGCAGATGTTTCTTTGTTGATATAGTTTTTGTTTTTTAATTGCCTTCCCGGTTCTTCAGGATACAGTGGGAACCATTTAAAGAGTGAATATTTTCCATGCTGCAGTAGCTCAGCACTATCTGTTATTCTAAGTATTATCTGGAAACTCTATGAAGTGCTGACAAACCAGACTACCTTTCTGCAAATGTCTAAAGACATTAGGACTTAATCATCATAATTAAAAAGCCAAACAAAAATCACTCTGATATTCAACCTCATGACCTCGTGTTGCTTCCCATTCCTCCTACAACTTGCTTTTGTAGATTATTAACTCCTTATACTAACTCCTGCCATTTGACTGGGATATAGAACTTTTTGTTACCCTGACCTATGTCAGGTGAATGGGGCCAGGAAATAGAGTCACTTACCAACTCTGCTGTGTGTCACTCCTTCAATATAGGGTCAGGGATTGTGCACATCTTCCTACTGGTCTGTAAAGCATGTAGCAGTCTGTTGGTGCGATAGAAATAGCAAAACAATAATAACATTTAAGCAGAGGCAGATATCTTTACTATACATAGCGTACTCAGGGTGGTAAATGTTGCGCTCTTAATGGAATCCTCTGTAAGTGTAACAGGAACATAGGTATTGCCATTCTGGATCAGACCAGCAGACTTCCTACTCCAGTATCCTAACCAAATCAATGGCTAAACCTAGATGCTTCAGAAGATGGTGTAAGAACCCTGCAGTAGGTAGCTGTGGAATAGTCTGCTCTTCACATTGGTCTCATCCTGATTTGTAACAATTAGCAATTGACATAAGCACAAGGTTTAATATCACTTCCAGAATGTTTATTGTCATTAGTTATGAAAAATCTGGATATTCTTGGTTATCCATGAAAATATCCGATCCTTTTTTTGTATCTTGTTAAGTGCTCGGCCTCAACAAGTTCCTGTGGCAATGAGTTCCACAGGTTTTTTATGTGTTCTGCAAAAAAGTATTTCTTTTTATTAGTTTTAAATTCCCTATTTTTAATTTAATTGAATGTCCCCTTGCTATTGTGTTATGAGATAGGGAGAACAGATCTACCTTCTCTAGACCATTCTTTGTTACATATTTCTATCATCTTATTTATCTCAATTCTATGGGCATTTCTACATAAACACTGTGCGTGCCACACTGGCGTGTAAATCTACTGTGTTCCAGTGTTCCTTGCACTAACTGTCCATGTGGATCCTGCTGCTGTGCACTAAAAGTTCCCTAATACACACTGCTGTACAGTGCTGTAGATTTACATCCAAGCCTTGCTGTGCAGTATGTATTAGTGTAGACATGTCCTCTAAGGTAAGAGCTCCAATCTTTTCAATCTCTCTTCATATGAGAGTTTTCCCATGCCTTTGATCTTTCTCCTTGCTGTTCTCTGAGCATGTTCCACTTCTGCAATATCCTGCACTCTTGGTGAGACCACACCACTGATTGATAAAAAGGCATTCTGATAGTTTTAGTGTTCTTCTCCATCCTACGCCTTTTGCATTCTAACATCTAACGCTCTACCCTCTTTGTACCACAGCTGTGCATTGAACAGAGGTTATAACTGAACTGCAGTGCTAGCCAAGCCAGGTAACTTTCTTGGGTTGATAGAACCCTACAGGTGTAAGAGTAGTTTAATTTTCCCCCTTTAAAGATCATTACTTTGCAACTTTTTCTTCTATGTGGATCTATTGGCGCTATCTCAGAACTGCAGTTTGCCCGTGGATTAATACTTTGCCTGCCTTTTCCCCAGTCACTGCTGTGACAGTTTGGATTTGGAATCATTTTACACCCACTTTGCACAGGTGTGAGCTGGACTACATAAGACGCAAGGCAAGGGGGTTCAATTTCCAGATTCTGAGCACCTGGCAGCCCCCAGTCACTTCAACAGGAGCTGCTGAGTACATAGCACCTCTGAGAACAGGGCTTCCATCTGACTATTTCTTATAGTAAGTTGTATGTGTTGTGCTCCTCATATTTCCTATTATTGTTACCATTAAATTGCCAAAGAAGATCATACTTTGAATAACTATTGTGTCTCTCCAGCTAGACGTAACAGGACCATTTTCTCTGAAATTACATTTTTCTCCCAGCACATAAATTGTGTCATAACATTGTGTTAAACAATTTTTTTGGTAAAATGTTGAAGTGTTTAACTTTGGTAGTTGGACATTAGATTGTAATGGACTAACACTAGACTGTAAGCTACCCATAAGACTCTTGTAAGCATTTTCAGACTTCCCCTGTTTTTCAGTGGTTTGCAAGTTGGCTGTAGAAATCTGCTCTGAGCTGAATATTTGGCATCTTGATCTTGCAAATACTTATGCCTGGACTTAACTTTGAGCATGTTGAACTCACGGGCACATGTGTATGTCTTTGCAGGATTGGCTTAGCAACAGGAACAAAAAGGCTTGTCTATAAAGGACAAACTACAAATTTGATATTTTAGATGCTTTTTTGTGCTCTAATAGCTTTGAAGTGATTTGGATTTTTAAACAAAGTCTAAGGAGGAACTTGTCCTGATACTTAAAATAAAAAGATTATGCGCACAAACAGAATAGCCATTATTCGGATCTAAGGCAAAACTGTAAAGTTAACTATATAATGTTACTTTGGTATTGGCTGTATTCCTTATGCTTATTATAGAAACTGAGTAATGCTGCAGAGGCTCAGATGATGCTTTGTAGGTGGCAAAGGCAATTGACCAAGGCTAGGAATTTGAATAGTCTAAAGGAGTTAGGTGCCTTACTGCCATTGAAAGTCAAGGCGGTTGGGCAGGCAGCTCCCATTAGGAAGCATTAAAACTTCACCCAAGATTATAAGTGCAGGCACTTCATGTGTGTATACATAATCACCTCTCTGATTCCTGGAGGTTGTCCTAATTAAATCTGATTTTTCTGAGATTGGGTCTAGCTACGGTGTTTCACTGTGATGTAGTGAGAGGTTCTGGATGCCAAATTGGACCCTTAGTAACAAGTGCACAAAGTAAGCCTCCCATGACCCCTAGGTCACTCTGTTGCCTTCAGGGAGATTGCACAGGGGTAACTTTTTGGTAATTAATTAACAATGCAGCAACAATGAAAGAATAGGGTGCAGCTTGTTCCCTTTTATGTTAGTGCTGCAATACATAAGACAGAACTTGCTTTTGTCACTCAATATAACTCTGCATATACAGTGGGAACAGATCTGCTGACTGAGGTGCTCAAGGTCATATGGAAGGTCAGTGGCAGAACCAGTAATAGAACTCAAGTCTTCTGACTCACTGTTCTGTTCATCAGATTTGTTAAGGTAGAATCATACTTAATGTGTTCTTCATTGTCCACCATTGGTGGAGGATGGTGAAACAGTCCCCTTATGTTGCTAGTCTTTCCCAGTTATCAGACCTCTCAGCCTTCATGATTTGGGGCTATCTTATGATCTAGAGGTCTGTCTGCCTTCATTTTTGTGCATTGGACTGCCAGTGTTTAGGTGTTTAATACTCTCTGGCTCTGGAAAAGAGAACTTCCACTGTGCCCTCTTTCCCCTCTCCCCACCTCCTCCCTGAAATTAAACAAGCTAATTTCAGAGCACCAGCAATTTTCTAGCCTCTTTGAGACATATTCTCTAAGTTGGAGGAAAAGATTGAAGAGGGGACTGGACAAATAGTAGGGCAAAATTAAATGTGTGATGGGAACCTTTGTGGGGAGTGGAGGTGAGTGGGGGAAGGAAAGCAGAGTTCCTCCAGGCAGAAGGAGAGTTTGGGATTGAGAAGGGAGGTTTGGTGGAAGGTGAGAGTGGCAGGCAAAGTGGGGGAGAGTTGTTTCCTTGGGGATTTGAGGGAGAAGAGAGAGAATGACAAAGGAACAGAGAGTGCAGAGAAGGTAAGTAGGAGGGGAAGGAAATGCAAAGTAACACTTTATATTGTAAACAGTTTCAATTACCTTTAACAGAAACACAGAAATCAATTTAAAATTTTGATAATAAAAGAAGCTGCCAGGGAAAAAAAGGAAAAATAAAATAAGCAACTAAACAGAAAATGTAGAAAATCTCACGAGAGAAAGTAACAGACAAGAGATGAAAGGCTGGAGTCAGGTAAAATTAAACAGCATGCTGAAGCATGGCTTTGAGAGACATGATTAAGAAAAATACAGACACACAGAGGGAAACGTAGGAAAAAAGGAGACATGGTAACATTGTTTCAATTATTGATCATAATTGCCATTGATCTACCTCGTGAAACAAGGTGCCCATTTTTCATGGAAAAAAGAATTGTCTTGTATTATGGGAGTTTGTGAGTGGTGTGCACCACTTGTGACCAGGCTGTTTCTCCATGTTTCATCATGCATTTTCTGGCTGTGACACTGGGGTGGGGGTTACACCAGTTGTGGCTAGGTCTACACTATCCGCCTGAATTGGCGGGTAGAAATTGATCTCTTGGGGATCGAATTATCGTGTCTCGTCGGGACGCGACAATCGATTCCCGAATCGACGCGCTTACTCCACCAGTGGAGGTAGGAGTAAGCGCCGTTGATGGGGGAGCTGCGGAGGTCAATTTTGCCGCCATCCTCACAGCGGGGTAAGTCGGCTCTGATACGTCGAATTCAACTACGCTATTTGCGTATCTTAAATCGACACCCCCCCTGTAGTGAAGACCTGCCCTGAGTCTCTGTTGATGAGGACACAGCTAAAACAATTACATTCCTCAAACCAGAGTAGTTTGATGATTCTGCCTGCATTTCTGGACCAGCTTTTTCATTCTCAAGATATTACACCTGTTACAATGATTGCCAGAGAATTTTTTGTACAAAACGAGTACTTCAGAAAGTACAGTAACAGTCTGTGAAAATTGAATATATTGTACCCTATAGCAAAACTAAATATACAAAACAGATGTCAGTTCTTGGTCATTTTGATCACAGAAGCCTCATGATGATTATTCCAATGTATGCTTTATCAGAGCTGGTTTTGGACCTGCCTAAATTCCATTATATAGATAACATTATTTGATCATATTCTGATATTTATATATGTTCAGTAACAATTGGTTTTTTCCTCTTTCCTAGCAATAAAGATCAAGTTTACATAAGTAGTTTGGCAAAAGCAAGATGGACCAGAGCCATTCAGAAGGTAGGCACTTCTTATCATTACTAGCTATATCATGTGCTGCTGTAACTTTGTTTTCTTATGTAGGAAAATCTGAGCTTCAGATCCGCAGCTGTTGTAACTGAATGCAGCTCCATTACACTAGCTGAAGATCTGGCTCTGGAGAAGTTTTGTTCAGATATCTTTGATTCACGGGAACACATCTCACTGTCTTTTGAAAAGCTAGATAATCTAATGACTTATTTTGTTGGATAATTTTTTTTAGGATTCTGAAGGTTATCTTTTACCATAATGTCAATTGTAGCTAGAGCATTTTAGCTGCAATTCAACTTGAGTCAGAAACATAAACTCTCTACCGAAAGCGGTAGCAGAACAAATAAAGAGATTGCAAACAATATGATGTATTTCATTTTAATGTTTAAAATAAATTGTTGCAAGAGATGTTCTATCCAGCAAATATTTAATAAAGCTGTATTGAAAATGTCATCAATTGAAAATGCATTTTGCTGCTGGTTATAGCAATTAGAATTTGCACAGACAATATCATTTATTAACAGAGTTCAATTGCTTTAAGTGCTTTCTCATTGCCCATTTCTAAGTTGCGTTCTCAGTAATGTAACTTGGTTGCCTCAGATGATTGGGCCCCGGGACACAAAGCTTGTCATTTCTGGGTCAGCAGTTCATATCTTCCACAAGTTACTCAGTAGTACTCTCTGATGTTGTTATCTAATGGTTGAAAAGGGTGGTCCAGCTGGAGAAAGGTGATGGTATTAATTCAGTTCCTAGAGCATGGTGGTCCACATCAGGTTCTTCACCTATCACCATTAGCATCTCGTGGTACACTCAGCAGTGCTGAAAGATAACTACCTGCTCATCTGTAGAGATGTTTCCTTCAGGAAAGCACTGAGTTACAGTTTTGCTAAAAATCATGAGTCAGGCCTCAAATTATGAGACTGATTTTAAAATCATAAGACTCTTTAAAAAAGAATAATAGAGTGTGGGGCGGTGTTGGCTGTTGAGTCTTTACAGTAGACTCAGGTGGTGATGTAGTGTGGAGAAATGCTCAATCATGAGGGCTAGAAACATACTCCTTTTTTTCCTTCTTGAAAGCTGAGATTCTCATGTAATCACTTGACTCCAGGAGTCAGCAGCCCTTGTTGTATCCTAGATGGCCATAGCTGGTTGAAACTTTGAGCTTCTCATGCCTAAATGAGAGATTATGTTTAGCATATGATGTGTTTTTTCACTGCTTTCATTGGCAACACAACCACCATTGATCTCTATTCTCCAAGAATGGATTTGAGTTGAGCTGTGTTGCTCCAAACAACCATTTAGCCAGTTTTAGGTGGCAATCTGCTGAGCTCATGTTTGAGTGTCAGAATGTGCGTCTGCCGCTCCTTACTCCACAAGCGGCCTTGCTGATGTCAATGGGACTGCCAAAGTGAGTAAGGTTATCATGGTCTGGCCCTCATTACATATTTTACCATGTTTGGAGAGTTTGCTTAAAGGATAAATTCAGTTGCTAGGGCCTAGCTCAATTATCTTGTCTCGGGGTGAGACACTGCCTGACGGGAATCTGCCCTTGTGGCCAAGGAAGAGTAGTGGAGCTGTGGGAGTAGCATCTGTATGCCTACCATCTTTGGGACGATGGTATGGATAGCCCCTGTGGAACGAGGCTTTATAGCATTCAAGGTTTGTCTGCTTTCCTTTATCTTGTCTTCCATTCCGCCCCCAACCTTTATGCAATGGGAGCACACCAATGCCAGTTGTACAACCACAAAGATAGGGGCAGGATCTGCTGCTACATACCTTCCACAGTCTGATCACTTATACAATGTTCAGCAACCAAGAAATAGCCTCAGCCTGCACATAAAGCCAGGCATCTGTTGGATTCATTGCTTACTGTGAAAGAAGAGGCAGCAGACAATCAGCATCTATTGATTATCTAGTGATGATCCCAGGTCCTGTTGCTACTCTGAAAAAGAAATTCTCTGCTGTTGGTGCTACCTCACAAACAGTAAGTAAGAGCAGACTTTGTCCCACAGCACTGTAGGAAGCAATGAGCTATATTTATAAGAGAAGGAAGAAACTTTGTAATTTGTCATTTTTAACTGCTGGTTTGCCTTCTTCTAAATTAAAAAGCTTCATGAATAGTCCAAACTGTACATACAAAAATGATGGGGTCTAAATTAGCTGGTACCACTCAAGAAAGAGATCTTGGAGTCCCTGTGGGTAATTCTCTGAAAATATGGACTCAATATGCAGCAGCAGTCAAAAAAAAAATGAACTGAATGTTAGGAACCATTAGGAAAGGGATTACCTCTATATAAATCCATGATACACCCTCACCTTGAATACTGCATGCAGTTCTGGTCACCCCATCTCAAAAAAGATATATTTGAATTGGAAAAAATACATAGAAGGGCAGCAAAATGATTAGGGGTATAGAACAGCTTCCATAGGAAGAGAGATTAAAAAGACTGTAACTGTTCATTTTGGAAAAGAGACAACTAAGGAGGGAAATAGGATAGAGGTCTATAAAATCATGAATGGTGTGGAGAAGTTATTTACCCCTTCACATAACACAAGAAACAGGGGTTACCCAATGGAATTAATAGACAGCAGGTTTAAAACAAGCATAAGACTTGTTCTTCACACAACACATAGTAAACCAGTAGAACTTGATGCCGGGGGTGTTGTGAAGGCCAAAAGTATAACTGGGTTCAAACAAGAATTAGATAATTTCATAGAGGATAGGTCCATCAATAGCTATTAGCCAAGATAGTCAAAGACACAGCCGCATGCTCTGGGTGCTCATAAACTTCTGATTGCCAGTGCCTGGGGCTGGATGACAGGATGGCTCACTTGATAAATTGCCCTGTTCTGTTCGCTCGCTTTTAAGCATCTGGCACCAGTCACTGTCAGAAGACCAGATACTGGGCTGGATAGACCATTGGTCTGACCCGGTATGGCTGTTTTTATGGTCTTATAAGCCAATTGGGTTCTAAAAAAATGAGCTCATTACAGTGTTGGCTGCCAGATATACGATCAGCATCCTTCTCAAGAGAGGTAGGGAAGATGCTTGGCAGGCTGATGAAGCCAGATCCTCAGCTTTCTGCCGTGTCGAAGACTGTTTAATTTCTGCCATTAAAGATCACTGATTCATGATACTTGACAGTTAATCTATGGGTGTAAATCACTTTTGGGGCCTATTACTGCTTAATTGTGTGTAGACATTTGAGAGCAAGCTCTGGTAAAATCTCATCCAGAATCCTTATTTATGTTATTGATTTTTTTTTCTGAGTGCTCTTAGCCCAGAAGAAGAGAACAAAATGTCACTTGTATCATGGTGTCGCTTCAGAATAGGGAAACAAGTGTGTGAATAGCAGATACTTGTGCCTTTTGCACGTCTGTTTTATACAACACTGTGTGATTTTTTTGTAAGATTATATTTGCTTGAAAAGGTATTTCTAAGCCATTGCAGAATCCAGAGCCGTGTTTTGACAAAATTGTCAGTGTTGAAATCAGCTTTATAATTAAGACTGTTGTTAGAATTCTAATACGTTCTGCTTTGCATTCTTATGGGTCACATTCCTGTGACACAATTTGTGTAGTTAACTTCAAAATTCATTTCTTTGTGACTTGCAAAGAGGATTTTCTGCATTTCTCTTAATCGTGTTAAACTCCCTAAAAAATGTTAACAAACAATGGAAAAAAATACAGACACTTTAAAAAGTTTGTTGGGATAGACATTGATTTTTTTTAAACTGTTTTGTGTCATCTTTTAATATTCTGTTTTTTCCCTGTTAGGCACTTTCTTCATTTCATATTCAGGACAGCTTTTAATTATCTCAGGAATGTGTTTAAGGAAAGATAGAGAAAATATAAAACTTAGAGATGCATTAGATATTTAGGAGAGAGAATCTCCTGTAGAATTTACTATAAAACAAAACTGAAAACCTTTCTCTTTTTGTAATGTTCAACTGTGGAACTTTAGTCCATTGCAAACTGTGGCTGGGGAGTGTGTCCATTTATATCTTCTTCTGATCATTTTTTTGACAGGCAGTCTTGAAGGTGCCAGCATGCTAAGTGTTAACATTATGAAATCTTCTTCACGGTATAACTGAGTTTATATTTACAGTAAGAAAGTTACTAATCCTTCAACATGCAGCAAAAATGCAGTTTCAGACAATCATTAGTCATATTGTAGTCTACTGGCTGGTTTCTCCTCAAAGTAACAAGTAACTGCTTCATGCAATTCTGGGTGGTTGTGTAAACCTGTGATTAGGAAGTTTTCTATTGAAGAAATGTGGACTCAGTTAAATACTATGTCATAAACTCACTTGTAATATTTAGCACAAAACTAATGTATTGAAGTGGGAAAGTATGTTCTCTGAGTGGAAAGTTTTTGACTGTTTGGAGCTAGGGAAGAATAATTAAATGGCTGCTGCATCCATCAAGAAATTCAAAGGCCAGTCCAGGAACTTCTTCCACTGACTTCAGTGTAGCTATCCTGGATTTACTCTGGTGCCCATGAGACCAGAGTCTGGTCCCAGATTTACATGGTTCTGTACTGAAATAAATTTCAAACTCTATAAACTAGCCATAGTGTAAGTGTAACACTTATGTCGTCTTTTGTGACACCCCAATTCTGAGTTAGCCAAAGGCTGTTCCATCAAACAGCCATAGCCAGAGCTCAGAGGTATCTGATACTGTGCCTTTTCCCCCAGACACACCACACCATCCAGGATTGCAAAGTGTAGAGGGGGTAAAGCTGCTACATCAGCTCTGTGCCACCAAGGGAATTTCTGAGTAGCTGGTGATTCTGATAGGGTGCCAAAAGGCCATATCATAACTGGATATCAGTCCCAAAGAGCTCTCTGCTCTTTAGCTCACTGGGGATAATGCATTTTCCCCACACTTACGCCATTCAGCTGTGCTTTCAGCTACAAGAAACAGACAAAGCATTTTCAATCTGATCATGTATTTATGAAGAAATAGAGCCTGTAAAAGTACATCTCTAGTTTGGCTACTACATGGCAGTGTTTGTGTGCATCTTTTAAGCATTAATATCACACTCGTTGCTGGGACAGCTGAACATCTTCCACAAATCATGACGTCCCCATGTCCGCAAAGTACTCAACTTTAAATATATTAGTCTTATTGATTTTAATGGGACAGATCATGTGCTTAAGGTCATAAATGAGTAGTCTGTGTAGACTTTCTAAAATTGTCCTCTTGGCCATTTTCTCTTTTTCTAGGCACACGTAGACAGGGTTTCTTATTATTATTATTATTATTATTTATTGGAATTCTAATGCAAAGAAGTGAGTCTTGTTGTTTGTTCTGAAGATAGGTTTCATGGTTATTCTGTCTTTTGGCATGGAGCTACCACAGCAGAGAGTGAACTGCTGAGAAAACGGGCCTTTTCTCTGGCAAGTCTTAACCTGACTTGAGCCCAGACTAGAACCTACCAGAATACCATTGGTACTGATGTGTAGCTGGTGCTAAAAAAATCTTACCTTCTCTAAAAATGGAAGGAGAGAAATGAGTGGGTGACTGGAAAGCTCAAGAGCCTCAGGGAATGTTTTGAGGAGGAGAGGCAGAGGTCCACCTCCCTCCTCAATCCAAGAACTTGGAAATGCATATTGATAACAGTGCCACAGGTTATGTCTACATTGCAATTAAAAACCTGCAACTGACCCAGGCTCACAGGGCTCGAGCTAACAGGCTGTTTAATTGTGGTGTAGATATTTGGGCACAGGCCGGAGCTTGGGCTCAGGGACTCTCCTCCTTCATGGTGGACTCCTCCGAGAGCTAGGAGGTTTCTGCAGTAAGGGGTCCTCCTGCCATTCCAGGGCCTATTCTACTTGCTCCCTTCTCAGGGCTTCCCCCTTATGTAATGCAGTTTCCTCCTTTTAAAGCCCAGTTCCCTACCATGCATGATTGATAGTGCTGGAGGGGTAGGGCTACTTCAGTGCACACAAACTCTCCCAAGCCCCTTCTCTGTCCGTGTGGGGTTAACATCCACCACAGGAGTCTGCACTAATGAGATTTAGGGCTTTTAGACCCACTTTCCACTGTTCCAGCCTTTTATCCAGCATACAGGGGATAAGATTATTACTCCAAGCGTCAACCCCGTTATCTATATTTATGATATTTTAACCACTATTCCCCTCTCCATCTCACCCCAAGAAAAGCTGAATGAGACAGAAGACAAAGAAAACCCTTTAAACTTAGGATGAGACATCCACAAATCATTTTACAATGGTTAATGCAACTGGTGTTCTGTGATCTCCGCATATACTCTGGCTCTTGGAGGAATCCAGCAAATCCCAGGGGCAAGCCTGGTAGGGAGGGGCTAATGTGGCTACCCAGCCATAGGGACTCCAATAAAGCTGCTCTCCAGGCATCCCTGAAGTAAGGCGGTGCCTCAGATTTTTTTTTTTTGCCTTGTTGTTGACCTCAGGAGGGACTTGTTTTCTGTTGGCCTGAACTTTTGCTTTTCCCCCACCCAGAAGTAAAGTTAGGCAGGCGCGCACAAGGGTGAGGTTGCTACCAAGACTAAGATGCTGTGGCCTGTACTAGGCCAACCCCATGGTGGAAACTGGGCGTGGTGAGGGGGTCCCAGCCCAGCTAGGGAGACTTTTTATACTTCCCTTGGCACAAGGCACCCTGGTTCTTTGCAAGCCCTTGAGTAGAGAGTACAGTGTGAGAAAGTACAGTTTTATTTTTTATCTCCTTAATTGAAGTCTATCAAACTTCCTTTAGTACCTGCAGAAAATTGCGGCTGCTTTTTCCACATTTATTACATTAGGCAAATTTACACACAACATTGTAGTAATTTTTCTGTAATATTCCTATTATTACACATCCTACTTTGAGACAGAATCTGTGTTGTGCAGTTAATCCCCTGTCACTTTTAATTTAATTGTACAGCAAAATGGCTGCTGAAATTGCCTATGATTCATTTCTTTACAAGACTGCAGGTTTTGTAAAGGATTTCTGTATAAAAATTACCTAAGTAATGGATATATTACATCTTTGTTTTGTGGCTCTTCCATTATCATTCATTTAATGATTACACAAATGGTTCCTTGATTCACATTACTGCATTTATTTTACAGTAGTGTGTATGTATGTATGTGTGTGTGTGTGTATGTGTGTGTGTGTATATATATATAGAGAGAGAGAGGGAGAGAGAGAGATGTGTAAATCATCTTGTTACAAATTCCACAGGAAATACAGTTGTTGGAGCCTGACCTTAACTTCTCCCAACTTCTGGAATGAGTATTTCATAGGTAGGCCATGTGCACTTGGAGCTGTGTTTGGACATCCCAGCTCTGGATCTGGAAATGCACGACCAGCCTTATATCTGCAATGTTGTTGCAGATCTGAAGTAGAGGTAAGCTTGTGTAAGCTTGAAAGCTTGTCTTTCTCACCAGCAGAAGTTAGGTAAGATAGTCCAATAAAATATACTATCTTGTCAGTCTTTTATATATGGTATGCCCATTCCTCACCATTCTTGCCTAAAATCATTACTAACTAGGGAAAGTAAGCTTCTGTCTTTGCAATCCAAATAAATGGCGTAAACTACCTGTTTTTTAAATAGGAACCAACATTTCATAAACTTTTGTTGTCTTATCTTAAGTCTTGGCATTGTAAATTGAACTGCAATTGAAAGTTCTCAGTGTTGTTTACTATTTTAGAATGAAGGTCTGACCATCTGAAGAAGTGAGGTTTTTACCCACGAAAGCTTATGCCCAAATAAATCTGTTAGTCTTTAAGGTGCCACCAGACTCCTTGCTGTTCTGACCATAAGTCTTACTTCTGCAGTGGGACTGTACTAGAAGATCCTGGTGCAGAACTGGGGCATCCCATTGTTTGCGTCATACTGAAGTCTGCTATTGTAAGATTGTATGACAGCTGTTCCTACAGGAGAATACACCTGTGAAGAAACATTTTTAATAAAATCACAAGTGGGAGAGCGGGGAGAGGCAGTATTGAGACTGGGCAAAAGAAAAGCTTTAGGAAAGTTTATAAAACAGCGAATATCACTATCGCTTTAGGGGTGAACTTCACCTGTGATCTCTCCCATGGACCCTCTTTCAAGTGACAGGCCACTACCTGCACTCTTCAGTTCACCCCACTTTAGAGTGGATCCCCTAGTCCTACCATCCAGCCATGGTTACAAGGTGAATGGTGCCTTGTATGCCCTGACAGCCCCTCAGAAATGTACCCACCCTTAGGGTGGATCCCAAGGTGGCCACCTGTTTCCAGCAACATTAACACGACAGGCCCAGCTGTATTTGGCACCTGCAAGACACTCCTCTCTAGATGCCTGTGACCAGCAGCTGACTAAAGAGGCTCACAACAGCTCCTTCCAAACGGATGCACTATCTGTTCACTCAAAGGTACATAGCAAGCAGAGGAAAGGGTTAAGACCACCTAAGGGTCTTGCCTACAGCTCTTCATCTCCCTCAAAGCTTAAGTGAGAGCAGCTGCCTCAGACACATCCTGCAGGTCTCCTGCCTTAATTTTACAGCCCTGCTGCATGATTTGCTTATATCTGGGCAGGGAGATATTCAGCCCTCCTGTAGTTTCTCTCTCTGTTCCCACAGCAGGTCTCCCTGAGCAGCTGCTGCCCACTCACCTTTTCTTTGTAAATAAAAAGTGGGAAGGAAAAAAGGGAGGAGTGGGGGGAGGGAGAGTCAGAAGACTTAAAATACAGTAAACTACTGCCCTGAATAATACTACATGAGTGAAAATGATATTCACTGAATTTCATTTTCTTCTTCTTCCTTTAATCTTCATCACACAACTTCTGTATTAAAAGACTGATGCCTAGAATTTTGTTCCTCTTTAGCATCTTGTTAAAAAAATAGTTCTATTTATCCCTTGGCATTGGCTGAATGAGTCCCCATTAAGCTGGATTTATGTTCATACTGTCCTGATTAAGTTACGGTCATCACCTTTCACTACTTCACCATCTACAGATTAATCAGTTCCCTGGGAGATGTCCCAATAAAGCATCTGACCTGACTATGTTTACTTTTAAGTGGAGCATATTTTCTAGAAATTCCTTTAGGCTGGCATTTTCAAAGATGCCTAAGGCAATTAGGTGCCCAAATCACACTGACATTCGATGAGAGCTTTGAACATAACTCCCTTAGATTTCTTTATAAATCTTCCCCTGAGTGTTTCTTAAACTGCTACTGTACACTGTCCACATACTGTGAATAACATACTAGAGAAAACTAGATGAGGGAATGGAATTTTGCCTGGCGTTAGAACACAGATTGTATACGTACACAGTGAAGAATGGCATATGCAGGCTTCCTACCCGTGGCTGGCTTGTACAAGGGCTTCATAAATTTTCACCCTCTGCATTCTGAAGAGTGCAGGGACTGCTCCCTTTAGGGTGCACTTTGACCCAGAGAGGAAAGGGAATGGTAGGCAGAGCCATGGAGCCAACCTCTGACTCCACCTGTAGGCATGTACGAGTAAGCTGCACCTCACAAAAGTCTTCTCAGTGACTGCGCGTGTGGAATCTCCCTCCATGGGAATTGTGCAGCTGCCTACTATCCCCACTGCGGGGCTTTGTCCAAATGGCACGATATAGAACATACTAGCTTGGGACTATATTGCACTGAATTACACTGAAATTTGTGTGTTGTGTGAGATGAGCAATTCTTCTGCAGAATCATAGAATCATAGAATCATAGAATATCAGAGTTGGAAGGGACCTCAAGAGGTCATCTAGTCCAACCCCCTGCTCAAAGCAGGACCAATTCCCAGCTAGATCATCCCAGCCAGGGCTTTGTCAAGCCGGGCCTTAAAAACCTCCAAGGAAGGAGACTCCACCACCTCTCTAGGTAACGCATTCCAGTGTTTCACCACCCTCCTAGTGAAATAATTTTTCCTGATATCCAACCTGGACCTCCCCCACTGCAACTTGAGACCATTGCTCCTTGTTCTGTCATCTGCCACCACTGAGAACAGCCGAGCTCCATCCTCTTTGGAACCCCCCTTCAGGTAGTTGAAGGCTGCTATCAAATCCCCCCTCATTCTTCTCTTCTGGAGACTAAACAATCCCAAAGCCATACAACGTGTAAATAAACAGAAAGGTTGAATGGCAACAGATCACCTTTATAGATGCTTCCATTTCATGGTTTATGTAAGAGAATGAGTCACTTCACCTGGGCTCTGTGGTGGAGAATTTGACTCCTGGTGTCAATAATTTAATATGTATCTGCAGAAATATTAGATGTAAGTAGATGTTCACCTCTTGGCTCCTTACCACAGTAAACACTGTGTAATGTACTATGTGTAGGGATGGTTAAAGGCTTTCTATTCTGATAAAGGGACTGTGGGGCAATCACATAAGATACTTTAAAACCATTAACACAATAAAGTGCAATCTGTTGTAAATATTGTGTTCTTCATACCCCTTACACTAGAGCACCATACCTACAAGGGAGATAAGTATCTTTATTCTTGGAATATCAAGGGAATAGCATACAGAGGAAAATGCAGCCAGTAGTGTCCATGCAAAAACGTAATTATTTGACTGGCATTTCAAAAAATCCAAAAGTCTCGCTTGAAAAGTAAAAATAATGCTAGTAGAAAAATGCCATTCGATTCCATTTAATAAATTCTCCTTCGATTAATGACAGGGTAAATGTTAAGGTGCTCCCTTTTAGAAAAGTAAACATAAAAATGAACTTTTGTCCATCATAATCATTGCTCCCACCAGATTTCCATAGTTCCTTAGCACACAAGTCAAAACAAGATTTGTCTAGCTACTAACGTACGGGGCTCAGTCTGATATCTGAAAATCAAGCTGTGTTGTTTCTACTGTGAATGTTATAACCCCACTTACACCAATGATAGAGATTCTGGAATCAGAATTTAGCTGGCAATTAATCTGATCCATAAATCAGATTTATAACATATGTATTTATATAATCTCAGCATTTATAACAAATGCAGAGATTCATCAGCATGTTCAACAACCCTATCTCCAAAATTCCCCAGTAAAGAAGATAGAAACATTTGAGACATGTTAGGAATGAAGCCAGAACATCTGCCGTGAAGGCATGCCAATGGGCAGCTGGAGGTATGCTTGCATGGGGCCAGCTGAAAGAATTTCTCCATCAAACAGTACTTAGAGACAGATAATATGTTAGAGTTAACATAGCGGACATACAAAAAGCTGCCCAGGGTAGGCAGAGCCTTGTTTGTGCCCTAAGCAATGTTTGACAGCACAGAAATGACTGATAAATCAGAATATAATATAGTTTGCTCTTCCACTGCTATACTAGACCTTTGTGAAATACGTAAACTCCTATTGGGCCCTGTCCCCTCCTATGAACAGGTTTCACCCTGTCTCTCATGCTAACACCCACCTTGTCTCCTTCCTTCCTTTGACCTGCTCAGGCTAGGAGTGAAATCCTTGTACCTGTTTTCAGGTCTTGGTGCCCTTGATGACATCTCTCCCTAGACTGGGAATACAGGAGATGGTGTTGCAAGCAGGAAATGAAGGAGCACAGCAAGGGAGTTCAATATGGACTGGGGCTAGAATCAAACAGAACTTGGGAGGGTGCTCTGACTGGCAAGGGGGCAGAGTGAGGCCTTCTCCATGTCTACACCTAAATCCACCACTAACTGTGGTAACTTGGTAATAAGCAGGTATGACTGAGAAGATGCAAGATGCATCTGGCCAAAACTTCATCCCATTGACATCAAAGGAAAAATTCCCATAGACATCAATGGGACCAGCTTTGGCCCATAAGTAGAAAATACAACAACAACTGCAAGGTGCCATTTTGCAATCATTATAACACTTCAGTTCTTATCTCAAGCAAAATGTTTATCCCTTTTCACTAGTCTTCACTTGATGAGTCAGTGATACTCACTTCAGTTATGTGCATCATTAAACAGTATTCTTTTCACTTAGATGAGATACTACATAAAAACTGCTCTAATTCCTGCTATCCACTGCTTCAAAGTCAGTTTGAGGTCTAAATTAGATTATAGAATATGAAGCACATCAGTATGACTGGGAACATGATACTGAGTTGTCATTGTGTCACCGAATTGTTTTCTATAGCAGTGTAGTCAAGATCACTCACCATGTATAAAAATCATGAGTGGATGCTCAGTGGTTATTCCGGGATCAGATGGAGACTGTGATGTTGGTGACTGACAATCTTTGAGGAATTGAAGGGTAAGGTGGATAAACAAAGAGATTAAGCCAAAGTCTTGTCTGCAGCATGTGTTGTAAAGAGGTGGAAGACTTGTAATCATTAAAAGTTAAGGGAATATCATAAGCTTAAATCTTTGTGAAGCTATAGCATCAGGTGATTCCAGACATCTTAGTTACACCCACTGTTTAAGATAAGTTTGGGCAGTGGGGACCCCGTGGAATTGTGGCTTTTAAGGGTGCCAGATTGCCTTGGAGAAAGGGGGAGGGGCATACTAAAATGATAGTTCTGACACATTTATGACCTGATGTTCAGGTTGATCTTTGATACTGTGCATGCCATATGTTGCTCTCTACACAACTCAAAATGGACATTTTGTTGGACAAATGGTGTAGTTTGTGCCCCGAAAGGTACAAAATGTGTGCATGGTTTTGTGAGTGCAATGTTGGAGGTTAGTTTGAACTCAATTGAAAACTTGGCCATTGGAGTGTAGTAAACTAAACCACCCCCTTCAATGTACAATAGGTGTAAACGCCAAAGTTCATTACATTTCACCACTTTTTGAACTTTGTTTCTGTATTCCCCTGGGCATATATACATTCCAAGTAATTTCTTAGAAAGCAAAATGAAATGTACAATTTGACCTCTCATTAAATATTTATTTGCAATTGGACCTTTACTGTAGAAATTAAAGATTTGGTATTTAAATTTGTCCTTTTCCCATTTTTCCTACTAGTTAATTTTGAATTTGGTTTTCACATAGTGAAATGATTTTATGCACAATATTTTTTGAGATCTTTAAACTCAGTTCTCTAGTTACAAAAAGAGGCCAATTTTGCATGTATTTTCAATTAATCCTTTGAAGATCTCTGTCCTTAACAGCTCTGCAATGTTGGTCTAATAACGAACTTATTTCATTGAAGTCAGTGAAATTTCTCACCTGCTCAAATTTAAGCAAGTGCCTAAGTGCTTTGCTGGGCTAGGGCCAAAGTGCTCACCAACTTGTTAGACTGAGCGCATCTTACATATATCTAGTACTTCTAAGGAACTTTTTATATTTGAAATCAAAGCAGTGGCAGAAGACCCTGTGACAAAAGTCCAAATGCTAAAATATCTACGCTTTATCTATAGTAATTGCTCTCCTCTTTTTAAGACTTCACTGCTCCTCGACCCCTCTCTTTCTTTTTTTATCTTAAATCACACCACTCTTGGGGCTCTGCATCAGCTAAGTGGGACTGGATTGGACTCCTGTTGAGCTCATCACAGCTTTTCTGTGATTGACTGAGTACCTCTGTTGACTGATGTGCAGGCGCTCTCTTTCCTCCACAGAGTAAACACTCTGAGCCAGCTTCTGAGCTCAGTGACACTTATGTAACTCCTGAGTAGTTTTATTGAAGTCAGTGTAAATACTCCATATTTAAACTGGTGAAACTGAGACCAGCATCTGGCCCACTGTCGCTGCACTGCTCAGAGTCCCAGCTGCTTTCAGAAACTAGAAGCGAAGGCCAGGCAAGTATATTAGTCTTTAGTAGCTTCGTACTCTGCTTAGAAAAGGCCATCTCAGCTTCTATGTTTTTCAAAAATGTGTGTATGTGCAGGGGCGGCTCTATGGTTTTTGCCGCCCCAAGCACGGCAGGCAGGCAGCTTTCAGCGGCACGCCTGCAGGTGGTCTGCTGGCCACGCGGATTCGGCGGCATGCCTGGTCCGCCGGTGCTGCACCTTCGGCGCACCCGCCGCCAAAGCCACAGGACCGGTGGACCTCCTGCAGGCATGCCGCCAAAGTCAGCCTGACGGCCGCTCTCACAACAACCAGCAGGCCGCCCCCGGTGGCTTGCCGCCCCCGGCATGCGCTTGTTGCACTGGTGCCTGGAGCCGCCCCTGTGTATGTGTGCGTGCACAACATATTCTTTTTGTGCAGTTATCTAACCTACTGGTATTGATAGTTTCTTAGAAAGACTGATTGATTGCTTTACTAGGCTTCTCTCCAGTCCAAGGTGACATTTCATCTGCAGTACACAGTACAAATAGAGTAGACTGCAATAACCAATGAAATAGGATGCTAAATTTCCTGTGATACATTGCTATTGATTACCACACAAAATCTAAGAAGATTATCAATTTTGTCTAAATGATTCATAAGATTTTTATATTTTTCCATACAAATTCCCATTAATGAAACAACATGGCCATTGACGTTTGTCCATTGAGCTAGATTGCAGTTGTCTAGCACACTTAGAATTTTAATTTTGGGACATTTAAAGTGTTTTTTTCCCCTATATTATTTAAAAGTGAAACGTTAAAACATCCAGGCTTACAATGTTTCTTATTGGATCTTATTAGTATGGCATTCAGTGTATTGTTAATATACTGTATTGGGGGGAAAAAACTTGTTTGTGACCCACAATATTTTGGTCATACTTTTAATTAATAGAAATGTCTCTAGCTTTGGTATCACATTAACTTCTGTAGAACTTTACTAAATGATTATCTTGGAGCTGAGATCATATAAGTCCTCATCCAAAGCTCACTAAAGTAAATGGAAAGACTCATTGATTTCAATGGGCTGTGGACCAGGGCGATGCAAAGTTTATGCATTCTAGGGGAGGGATGGCTCAGTGGTGTAAGCATTGGCCTGCTAAACCCAGGGTCGTGAGTTCAATCCTTAAGGGGGCCATTTAGGGGACTGGGGTAAAAATCTGTCTGGGGATTGGTCCAGCTTTGAGCAGGGGGTTAGACTAGATGACTTCCTGAGGTCCCTTCCGACCCTGACATTCTATGATTTACTTAGGCTTCAAGGAAGACAGGATGTGCTGCTCTACAGCACTTGGGTCATTTACTCTTTGCATCAAGGTCCTTTCCTATTTGTCCTCTCTTGCCTGTTGCCATTTAGCCTCCCTGCCTCTCTGTTCTGCCAATAAAGCCAGCATTTGCCTGTTTGTCAGCTTCCTCCACAACTGTCTGTGTTGTCTTCTGCAATCCTCTTTATGCATGGAACATGCTCCCTGAAGTAATCCATAAGGCCCTCTCCTCCTTCCAACCCCTCTTCTAGACCCACCTTTGCTGTGATGCCCTCAAGAAATCAGCCAATCAAGGATGGTTTTGCTGTGCATCAGTTGATGACAGCTGACTTATAAAACATATAAAAACATATTCCCTTTAGAAATCATCCAGTTGTGCAAGTCATCTCTAACATCATGTGACCGTATTTCCATTACAGTCATTTTCCCCATCTCACTTGTGTCCTGTCTCCAATTAGATTACTAGCTCAGCAGGGCAGAGTTATCTCATTCTGTGTGTTGGTGCAGTACCTAGGCCTCTAAACACTACTGCAGTACAAATAATAATAATACCAACAAGGTGTTCTATACCTGTAGTGAAGAGACTATGGTAATACTGTAAGTGCCTTTAGAACTAAGCCCTACCAATGTTTGGTTTCCTGTAATATATTTACAACCGATTCCATGTTGTCACTTCGTCGACCTAGTGAAGAGAAATGAAGAATGCTATTGCTACTTTGATTTCCACACTTGCATTGTAGTCTCTTGAGAGTAACAGGCTCCACACATGAGCTATGACTTAGTATTATTGTTGATTATAAACCAGTTTATTTTAATAATTCAGCCTTTTGATATTTTTCTTGAAGTTCAGATAGCCAATAAAGTTCAGTATAGAGTATGTGTTTATCTGCAGCAGATTGGGAGGAATACTTTAGTGTGTGTTGGGATTCCCTCTGAGACCTTTTCCACTCTGCTCGTCTAGAACACCTTGTCCAGTTCTGGGGAAACACTTAATCTCTGGAATCCAAAAAATGCAGTTTGACTCCAGATTTTGTCACTAGGGTTCCTCTATCTGGCATATAGTAAAGCTATGCTGATTTGATCAGACTCAACATAGGGAATGGATATAGGTTGTACCACATATCCAAAGTTACACAGAAATCCCCTTCCTTTATATACATTACATTGCATCATATTCTTCATGACTGACTTGGTTACTTTTCAGGAACCAATTCCTATACAGCATGCTCTGTCCATGTGCTATTCATGTAAAACCTGATCTTTACATCATCTCTACTTTCCTAATTTACCTTGTCCACTGTTAATAAGTGGTCCCCTGGGTGTTCTCCCTCTTATCTTAGCTGGCTCAGACAATCTGTCTTTTTTAGCCTTACTGACCTGTTTACTTATCTGACTTAGACTGAAAACAAAACATTTGTGCTAATGATCTGTTTACCTCCCCAATTCTATCCTGCAGGAAATGAGGTCTCCCTCCAGGTGTTAACTTCTCCTGTCAGGCCAGGCCTCAGCTAGTGTGCAGTATGAAAGCAACAAAACACAATCTCTTATTTTTCACGCTCTGATCTAATACTGTTTTCATAGATTCATAGTTTAAGGCCAGAGGGTCCATTAGATCATCTAGTCTGACCTTCTGTACATCACAGGCCATTAAATTACACCCTGTCACTTCTGAATTGAGCCCAATATCTTGTGTGTATGTATGTCATAACTTTTATTTGGCTAAAGCATGTCTTCCTGACAGCAACTTTTCAGCAAGTTAAGGTACATTCTTCTTTGTTACACTTACGCAACACAATGGGTCAGTGGGTTCACCTTAGCTTCAATTACAGTGAATTAAAAAGATCTTCTATTGCTAGTGGCTCCATTAATGAATGGAGAAAGAGGGAGCCACTAGCAATATGATGTGTTTTTAATTCACAGTAACTAAAGTTAAGGTAAACCCATCTAGATGAGCTCTAATAAAGGTTTTGACCAGCTGCGTTTGCGTCTCACACTAGACATGTTCTGTAAGTCATCTATTCGGCATTCATTTGATCATGTCTCTGTGTTCTTATTTGTAACTACACTACTTGAGTTTTAGGCTGCTGTTTGAGAATTTCATGCAGGCCGTTCCAGAAAGAGGAAACCACGTTTAGCCTCTAAGGGGGAGGTGGTGAAGGAAAGGTGTTGGATTCTTGGTCCCAAGGGAACACAGACTTAGGGGTCCTTTTGAATATGGTGTGTTGCTTGCAGGGCTGTGCTCTGATGAACTTAGAAGAAATGCCCAGTGATTACAGAATCCAAGGGTTTTACAGTGACCATTAATATAGCCCTAAATTAACCTGGCAAACAATCTGACATAGAAGATAGATCTTAAGTCAAAGCATATTTTTAAAGTGTCTTGAAATAAGTGTAAGTCCCCTTTGGGTTAGAAACAAAGTTAAGTGAAATGGTCTAGAAAGCAATGGCTTTATTTTAAAGTAAATTTCTGGAACTGTCACCTTTAGGAACTTCCTTTTAAATTGGCTTGCAGTCTGGTTGTGATCTCTGTTTAAATCCCAATCATCATTTAGTCCACATCACAGAATCAGTACAATTGATATGACACAAGTGCCAGTCTTTGCCCAGGAAACCCTAAGGAATAAACTGGCACAAAGAATAAATCTCTGCTAAATCTTGAGAGAGCTTGAATTGTACCTGACTATGCTGAAAATGGTGTTCAGCTAAAGGCAGGAGCATCTGTGTAGGGCTGCACAAAGCTCTTCACTGGAGATTTAACCAACTGGGCAAGAACCTCATACTCAAAAAAGCTCAAATACTGGAATCAGCATTTAAAGAACAGGACACAATGGATATTTGAAGGGTTCCTACATCCTAATGGGGGGAGGCATCACTCTTTTTCTCTGAAACTGCCAAAACACATAGTAAAATAGATTGAATTCTGATATCAAAATGTCTCTGAGCTGAAATCCTTAATGTTAGAATTGGAATGATACAGATCTCTGACCGTGCACCTGTTTTCTTAAAAATAAAATCCAATTCAGGACTAAGAGAAAGACGCTGGAGAATTAGTAATATGTTACTGAAAGACAAAGGCTTCGAGAATAAAATGGAAAACCATATTGATAATTATATTAAGGACAATCCCTTACAGGCTATATCCCCGGGAACTAGCTGGGAAGCCTTTAAGGGGACATAATATCTCATGACAGTTATAGGAAAAAATGCATAGGCAAAAGCAGACTGACTTAGAGGAACAAATTTATGATTTGCAGAAGCAATATTTTAAATGACTACTAACAAACTTGCTCACAGAGATTAAGAATGTGAAAATAGCATTAGAAGTACTGATCATTTAAAAAACCAGACAGCTCTCCTGTTTGCCTATTAAGGGTCTACAAATGGGGGAACAAGTCAGGCAGAGTACTAACCAGATTGATTTCTAATAGAAGGATCAGAACAGCGATACCATACTTTATGGGCAAAAATGGAGCACTCCAAATAAAACAAATGGGTTAACAAAATACCAGTGAAATATTTCTCCAGGACATAGACACAAGCAGATACGTATACATGGAAAATATTGGGAGCTAGTATACTGCAGGATCTTAAACTACCCAGACTGACACACAATGAAAGAAAGGTGCTAGATGGTCCAATAATACAGGAACAAATAGGTAGCAATTTCATCATTTAGAATCAGGAAAGAGTCCTGGCCCAGATGGATTCACCTGTGAATCCTATAAAATGTTTTAAATATAGGTAATTCCCTCATTAGAGTGCATTTCAGTCTTCTGGATACCTTCTATCAGGCAAATAGTTTTGATACCTTAACCAAATAAGGACTTACTGGATCCAGCATCTTACAAACCTATCTTATTAATAAATATAAACAGTAAGATTCTGACTCTGATACTTGCATCCAGATTAGTGACAATAATGCCTAAACTGGTGCATCAAAAATAAAGCAAAAAACGTTTTCTGCGATACAGCGCTAGAAAAGAGCTTCCTTTCTAACTATAGATGCAGATAAGGCATTTGACTTGGAGAATATCTATTTACATTCAGAATATTGGAGAAACATGGTTCAGGGAGACAATTTCAGAAGCAGATCAAAATAATCTATACAAATCCTAAAGCATGTATTTGTGGAAATGTTGCAAAAACTGAGCCGATACCATTATAGAGAGGAACAAAATAAGTATGTTACTTATCACCCTTGCTATGTGATTTAATTATGAAACCATTTGCACAAAAGATCAGAAATTCAGGAAATAAGTGTATTGGTAAAAAAGAATAGTTTCATTATATGCTGATGGGCTTATGTGTTTCATACAAAATATAATCACAAGTTTGTCAATATTAGAAGAAATAATTGAAGCTTTCATCAGGAAGTGGGTACAGACTGAGTTACTCTAAATCAGAGATAGCATGTCTCAGCTCCAAAGGTATTTAAAAGATGACAAGTTATAAAAAGTTATTAAAAATTCTATGCTCAAATTGGAAACCAAGAATATCAGAATGGAATGGCTGGGATGTCCATTGGAGGTGGGAGTCCTGGACACTGTCACATTTCAAGAAATACTTTAGGGTGGCACAAATCATAGCAGTGCTGGAGTTGATCTCTAATGGAGAGTCTCCATCGTGGATAGAGAGAGAACAGAAACTAGCAAGCATGATCTCATTATATAATTATATGCTTAAACCCAAGTTCCAAAATGCTGGGCACCCATGAGACATCACTTGTTACTTAGAAGAACAGTTACTAATTGGGCATATGTGAGACATTTGACCAATCGAAAAGAGCAGATCTCAGTAATATTAAAAATAATAGTGCTTTCACACCAATGTATTTAGATGTTGGGTCAAATATCACTATTATAAGCAGAGGGATTTCTTCAGGGATGGACAACCCTTAAAACAAACAGATGTAGGCAGTATAGTTTAAAAAAAAAAAAGAAAGAGAGACTACAAAGTGCAAAATGAGCTTATACCAGTTGTTTATTTTATTAAAAAAACGCTTTCAGAGAAGAAAGGAACCCTCAAATTATCCGCTTTAGATGATTTCATACCAAGGGCTCCAAGTTTCAGTAATTTAGTTTATCTAGAGCATTTAACTTCATGGCTGTTTTTAAGACACACTGAATAATGCTATTAGGTTTGAGTGCAAACTGTATATATGAAATAACAGCAAATGAATGGAATGAGATCATACAGACTATATTAGCTCCAATACTGACCAGGCAGTAATGAAATTGTACACTCTAGTTCGCAAAATGTTTCTCCATCTCTGTACAATAAATACAGAGACCTAGGACAATAAAACAGTCAGGACCTCTTTCAGACACATGATATGAGAATGTTGGATGGTAAAAATATTTTGGAACTCCATTCTGAAAGAAATAATAATTAAAAAAGAATTTGAACCGGGCTAAAATGCATGTATTTACGGGGGTGGTCTGTTAAAAAGATTTAAGATGGGAATAAGGAAGCTTCTCTTATTTTAGCTCCTTGTAGTGTGTGTGGTTTTGTTTGTTTGTTTTTAAAGGGAAAAAAAGGCCATCCTAAATCTGTGGGCAGAGACAATTTCTTCCAGTAGTAGATCACTGGAACAAACTGTTAGTAGAATAATAATGGATGACTTAATATATTCAAGGGATTTTTCTCCTTTAAAATAAAGATTAGCCATGAGTTAAATCAAATGGTTCCTCCCCTGCCCCCCACCCCTTCTTCACTGTGTAGGGACAGCTCAGTGGTTTGAGCATTGGCCTACTAATGTGTTGTGAGTTCAATCCTGAGGGGACCACTTAGGGATCTGGGGCAAAATCACTACTTGGTCCTGCTAGTGAAGGCATGTGGCTGGACTCGATGACCTTTCAGGGTCCATTCCAGTTCTATGAGCTAGGTATATCTCCATTTATTTTATTATATAATTGTGACTGTATTATTAGCTACTAATACTATTATGCACTGGCGGTTCCCTGTTTTGGTTGCTGACCTATAATCAGTTGAATACAAAACTACCACTTCTTTATGATCGAAAAGGCATTAGAAAATGCGGAACATGGCAATTTGAGCTCTAATGGAAGCATTATGCAGGACACTGTTAATATTGTACCAAGGAGTTACCAGTGACATCAGGCCACAGACATCCTAGATGACCTGGGGCTAATCACCTCATCCTTCTGTGCCTCAGTTCCTCAACTGTAAAAGGGGAATAATAAAACCATAGGGATATTTGTAAGGTTAAGTCCAAAATTATGTGCTCCAACATAACAGTGACGGAGAACTTAGCATTTGCTTATTTTCTCTGCTACTCTTCCATAAGTTCCCAGGTCAACATTAGGATGAATGCAGTAGACAGACTTAGAGGGAAAATCCACTGAAGTTTTAGTTTTGTCTACAATATTGATTTGCTGTTTTATTCAGAAACAAAACTAGATGAATGAACACTGAGGGTGAATTTGTTCAGTGATGGCAGTCCGAATTACCAGGATTAAAAAGTAAAAAACATTGTATTTAGTAGGCAAGAGGATATGGAATTTAAGGCAAATTTTCCTCTTGAATGGCTTACATACCATGATAAGCCTACAGAAATTATACAAAACATCATTCTCACACACATGAAGGCTAAATAGATTCTTAACATTGTTAGTGTGCCCCAGGTTACAGTTTGAATGCAAATGTAGGTTTCCAAGTAGGAATAAATAGCTATTTATTTTTTAGATAAATCATTGGTAATGGATGTTGCATATCTTGAGTCAGTTTAAGAATCAATGAAAATGTTCAAACTACCAGGAGAATACTGATTGAGTCTAAAGACTGTCAGCAGACAGGTTACATCTCTTATTTCTGGATAATTTAGTTTAAGGATCAAAAATTAAATGAGAGCATAAATCGTTGATGATTTAAAGGACTGTGAAATAGGTAACGGGTGCTTTTCCCTAATGCCTGTAGAAAAGGTTTACCACCTTGTTATTGGGCTAGAGCTTTTATTAAAGGGACAAAATGAGTTTGCAATTAGTAAGTTGCCAATATGATTGTCCTGTGATGTAGATGTATATTGTTTAAGTTGAGTTCTTAATATAAAGGCTTCTTGTCACCCTATTAAAACTTGAATTTTATTGAAATAAGGAAGAAAACTGCTCTCAATCCAATATTGCTTGTTATTTTGAGAGTAAAAGTGTTTTTGATTTATTTTTAATTTTCTAAATATATTATCAAATGAAAGTTAGAGATATGGTAACAAAAGACATCTTAGTATTGCAACCCAATTGAAAACATTACTCAAAATTCTCAAATGTGGGTGCCTAAATTAAGGAATTTAAATTCAAAATTAAATTAAATAAAAGTGGCCTGGTTTTCAAAGAGGTGCTTTTCTGGTCTTACAGGCTGAGCTGGAAGGACAGTCAATTTACATATGCTAATATTTATGCCTAAAGGACAAATGTATCCTCATTTTTTCCAAGTGCCTTTCAATAGCTCAAATTGTCATTTTTAAATGATCCTGGAGAGCAGGAAAGGGAGTGGTAGAAATGTTAAATGATATATCAGAATAGGACCTTAACTGGTGGTATGAGGAAGTTCTGATTTTAAGCAGAATTCTCTTTAATTCAATGGGAAACTCTGGTTAAAAATTGATGGCAAAGGGCCCATTGTTACCCCTGAAGCATTAAGAGGATGAACTGCATGATCATTTCTTGTGTTCAGTAGTTAATGTGGTCTTGATTGTTTGAGGAGGAGTAGAGATAGTGAGCCAGATTCTCAACTGGTATAAATCAGGGTGACTCTATTCAAGTAAATGAGATCTGAAGGGAATGGGATCAATGATAATCTGGCCTAATAATTACTTGTGCAGAAGTTACTACAGATTTTGGGTAATTAGTAAATCAACCAGCCCAGATTAGTTATAATTAAATTTTATTTTAAAAATAAATTCTTCCATATCCTTTTCTCCATCCTGACCAGATCATTCTGCCCTAGGTTTCTGTTCAGTGGCTATTATCACCTGGAAAGGTAAGGAAATGCCTAGCTCTGCTTCGGGACAAACATTTCATGTTTTATAAGACATGTAATAAATTCCTTAGTTAAGGCATAACAGAGATTCTTAATGAAAAGCATGTTTGCTAATATTTGATAAAAATCGGTCTGACTCCTTTATGGGAAAATGGGGATGTGCCTTTAACCCAAATGGACTTTATGTACCTTTTAGAAGGATAGAATGTTTTTTTTAATGTTCTTTTTAACATCTTCCTATATTGGTATCATTAATGTTGTTTTTTAATGTTTATAATTCAAAGTTAAATTAATCAAGCTCTTGATAAGTTGGTGAGAGCATTTCCTCAGGAGGAGTCTTGTGTGGGCTTCTTATAATATCATTTGAGGAATCTGGGAGGCCAGGATGGAGGGCACAGCTAGACCTCACACATCCAGATATTTGAAAGCCTGGGAAAATAAACTGAGTATGTGACTATCCAAAAATGACTGTCTGCTTGCAAGCACTGCTTCAAAAACCATTACCAAAAAATCATGATTGACATTGAAGTACAGTGTTCCCTCTTAAGCTTCATAAAAGGAAAGCCAACTTTTTTTTCAGTGTGGTGCAGGAGATAAGGGTTGATGAGAAATTTTAGATATAAGTGATGTGATTGAAGATATAAACCTGTATTCATACACAGCAAGGCACTGGGGAATGTGAGTTCCTGGGTGTTCTGGGTGGTCTTGCGGTCTCTACGGCCGGATCAGCGGGCTGCGATCGATCCAGTGGGGATCGATTTTATCGCGTCTAGTCTAGACGCAATAAATCGATCCCCAAGCACTCTCCCACCGAGAGGCGTAGGCAGAGTCAACGGGGGAGTGGCATCAGTTGACTCACCGCGCTGAAGACACCACAGTAAATCGATCTAAGTACTCGACTTCAGCTACGTTATTCATGTAGCTGAAGTTGTGTAACTTAGATCAATTTCCCCCCCCCCTGCACCCAGTGTAGACCAGGCCTTAGACAATGGATTTGTGAAATGGAAAGGATTATCTTCCCTTTTGTTTGGTGAAAATGCTTTGTCTGTCTATACCAAAAGAAGGACTGGGACATTTGACATGGGTTTAATCTGCCTGCAACTTTATTAGATGTCTGGGACTACCCAGCAGATAAGTGTACAGTGTGGGTAACCCCTGTTTATTCTGTAATTACCAAGGGGCTTCCACCAGCTCCCCTTCTTTTTCCATTCAGATACCTCCAGCAGATCTATTGCCAGGACCTCACCATTCACTGGCCCACCCTCGTAGGAGGGTTAAGGTGGGCTATAATAATGATGGAGGGGATGGCTCCCTGCCATTCCATTTAACCATAGCAGTTGTTTTCTGCAGCATCTGTACGTTCAGGCATGCTTGAAAAATATGTTTTGTAGAACAAATGCCGCCTCAGCCTGCTCTCTGCAAAAGGGCGGGTTAAGGCACAGGGCTGCCCCTCATTCCCAGAAGATGAGTCAGTCGCCATCCTGACCCTTTTGCAGCAGTTTTCATCTCCCTCCAGACATTTTTAAGGGAGGAGGGATAGCTCAGTGGTTTGAGCATTGGCCTGTTAAACCTAGGGTTGTGAGTTCAATCCTTGAGAGGGCCACTTAGGGATCTGGGGCAAAAATCAGTACTTGGTCCTGCTAATAAAGGCAGGGGGCTAGACTCAACTCAATGACTTTTCACACTCCCTTCTAGTTCTATGAGATAGATAGATATATCCCTCACCATAAAGCACAGTAGTCAGCTAGCCAAGTACCCCCATGCTTACAGGTGCAGGGCAGACATTCTGCAAGCATCTAACTTGTTACATGTCTCAAGTCACCTTTTAATGAACATAAAACTGAGCTTGGAGGAGTTTACTGAAGAAGTTGAGGGTCCTAAACTGGGATGCAATAAACCAATATTCACATATGTAGCTTTAATTTTTTAATCCAATATCGATAAAATAGTCCTCGATGGACTTTGCACCCTTGTTCCCACAATGCAGCCTCAATTCTTCTCTTTTATAGATTTAAAATTCAGAGACAGATTCTGCAGCCTTATTTTTTCTGTTCTTATTTTTATTTATTTTATTTTTTTATTTATTTTTGTTGTAGAGATTTGTGGGGTGTGTTTGAACTTTCTTGAATGATTTATTGCCTGTTTTATTGCCAGTCTGTGGCCGAGTCAGTGGGTTATTGAATTATATGGCTCCCAGAGCATATTTATAGTTGAATTATAGGGTGTCTTATGAGTGTTCAGGCTGACAGTTAGAGAGCTGTGAAGCAGCGTGGATTTCTCATGGCCAAAGTTTGAATGTGAGAATCTGTGTCTCAGTTAGAAAGCTACCTGCAAGAATCATAGCATTTGAATGCAAAACAGGGTGGTTGTGGTTTTCGGTTTTTTTGTTTTTTGTTTTTTTTGTTTTTGGCAAAATTCAAAACATTTGAATTGTTTACAGTTAATAAACCTTGACCTCTCCCCTAGGTATATTCATAATTGAATGCTCCATTGTTACATCTAGTAAGATGTTCCATTGTGTACGATTCCCTTTTCAAGATTAAAGGGTTAGGAATGTTCAACAAATTGAGATCTCATTATTCTAATGGTTATTATAAGAGAAGAATGTAACTGAAATACAATTAGCTAACCTGCATACTGGGTATTTAATTAATCAGAAATGTCAAGTACAGTGAAATTCAAACTGTATCAACTCAGTAAAGAAATAATGTTGGATTAAAACTGAATGAGAAAAATGTGAGGAGGGAGAACACTTTAAAATTATCACTCCATTTTTGATAACTGCCAAGTTCTTCTAACTTCCGTGGAATTACCTAAACTACTGTAGGAAATGAGAAGAATGAAAACCACTCAAACGTAAATAAGAGAATAATTATACTACTCTAAAGCTAACTAGCAAAATCAGACACTGAAGGACACATTTTCAAAATCAGACAGTGATTTTGGGCACCTGAATTTTTGGGTGCCCAGCCTGATCTCTCATCACAGCTGAACATTCGGTTGGAATCAATGGAAGCTGCAGTTGCGAAATACCTCTGAAAATCTGTCCCAATGTGCCCCAAGATAGGCACCCAAAATCAAAGGCTACTTTTGAAAATTTAGCTGTTTGTTTGTTTGTTTGTTTGTTTGTTTGCTTTGTTTAAAACAAAGAAAAGGAAGTTTTTCTTCACACAATGCACAGTCAGCCTGTGGAACTCCTTGCCAGAGGCTGCTGTGAAGGCCAAGACTATAACAGGGTTCAAAAAAGAACTAGATAAATTCATGGAGGATAGGTCCATCAATGGCTATTAGCTAGGATGGACAGGGATGGTGTCCCTAAGCTGGGAATGGACGACAGGGGATGGGTCACTTGTTGATTACCTGTTGTGTTCACCTCTGAAGCACCTGGCATTGGCCACTGTCGGAAGACAGGATACTGGGGTAGATGGACTTTTGGTCTTATCCAGTATGGCTGTTCTTATGCTCTTCAATTTGCTGAATAGATCTCCATCCAGTCATACACAGAGGAGTGTTTCCATTCTGTGCATAGCCATTGCTAAGTAAACTGGCTGAGACTTGCATATGCCCATATATAATGTTTGCCCACTTTTTGTGTTTGTACAGTTTCAGAAACTTTAGTCATTTGCACATCATCTGAACTGCACATATTCTGCAGATATGTGTGAAAATTGACAACAATTAACAGACTGTAAGGGAATAGGTCACAATCTACAGAATGTGCTGTATGTTATACAGCATAGTACAGAACATTTCAATTTACTATGGGTTGTGCTGAATGTGTGGAGGTGAGGGGAGATTCCAGTAGATTGTGAGCCAGCAATCCGCATAGCATGCAGTGCATTCTCTTCTAAAACTGCAATATATTCATAGCAGTACTGATATCTTCAGCAGTAGTAACACGGCTCTAAAGAAAGATTAAAGGAGTAAAATCCACACTCTGCAAATATATTTTACCTAAAAGAGAGCTGCTCCAAAAGATTCATTTTGCAAACGAGCCATATTTTCCTCTTGCATATGACCTGTTTGTTTATGTAATTTGGGAACAAAATTATCTCACACCTCTTCGAGAGTAACCTGAAGTGTTCTGTTTGGCTGAATGGCAACAGTATTATGTTTGTGGAGAACTTATGCAGCAGTCTTTATTGACATACTAAAATATTAGGAAATGCTTTCAAAATCTCTATTTGCAGGTTTTGGATACCTCTTTCCTTATGCTTTCAAAGGCATTTTTATGAAAATATTCAAGCTATCCAAAAGGATGCTGTTGTATCTTTTCAGAAATTCTTTTTGACCTTCTTCGCAGTATGTTTCAGCAGAATAGTTAGATTACTAACCTCAGTAGAAATGATTTCATTATATTTTCAGCTCACTAAATTATCAAACAGAAGAACTTGCTATGACAGTTGAAGGAACAATATTCAGTGAATGTTACTCAAAGGTCACTGCTTTTCTTCTAATAGTTTGTTCATAGATGTCACAAAAAATGACAAACAAGCTCCGTAACTGGCCAAATGCTATGTATTAACATATTTTGAAAGATGATGGTGAAGTTTCTCAAATATATGTGATTAATACATTTTTCTGTTATTTTTTACTAGTTTTTTGCCGTTCTTTTTATTTATTTTTTTGGTTGCTGCTTGTTATTAACTATTGATTTTTTTCCCCTCCAAAATGACAAGCATAAAGCATGGTGACCTAATGCAGCTATCAAAAGAATCACAGTTCTGGGCTTTGCAAAATAATTATGTTATGCTGTGCTTCCTAGGAATTAAACAATGTTCCTATACAGAACATCAGAGTTCAGAGAACTGAAGGGGTGAAGCTAATTCAGAACACACACACTATCTCTACACAGACCCCAATCTAGAAGAATACCTCAATTTGAGCCAAGCAGAGTTCAGAGAACTGGAAGTGTGTGCCTGAGCTGGAATATTCCTTTGAATAATTCCTTAAATAGTTCCTCCGCCTCCTGCTCCACTTTCCTCTCAGGACAGGATGTTTTAAGGTCAACAAGATCCAGTGTAACCTACTCTTCCCCCACCATTGCAGCCCTCTTCCTACCACATTCTCTTACTCTATTTTGTATATTCTTCCTCACCTCCAATCAGGGCCGGCTTTAGGCCGATTCGCCTGATTCCCAGGAATCAGGCCCCGTGCGCTCACCCCAGCAGCAGTTGTCTTCAGGGGCCCTGCTCCCCTGGCCAGAGCTCCGGCCGGACCGCTGCCAGCCCCGCGGCCCTGTGACCCCAGCTGGAGCTCTGGCGGAGCGCGGCCAGCCCCGCTCTCCCAGCCGGAGTGCCGGCCAGATTGTGGCAAGCCTCGCGGCCCCCCTCTTCCCGAGCCGGCAATCCGAAGTGCTGCCCCAGGAATCAGGCCCCGCACTTGCTAAAGCCGGCCCTGCCCCCAACCCTGCCCCAGGGACCTCATTCCATTTTGCCTCCTTATTTCCCTTTCCCCCAGTCTCATCCTTCTCCTTAAGTGGTCTCTCTCCTCAGGCTCCTTTCCCTCACAATACCAGCGCACCTTAGGGCTTGTCTAGAAGAACCTTTAGGGGACAGCAAGCCGTGGTGTAAATCTGCCACACACAAAAAGTTCTTTAGAGTGCATTGACCTGCTCCCATTTCAAAACCCTGTAGAACAAAGTGCAGTCGGGAGCATTCAGTGCGCAGGAGCAGGGTTCATATGAACACTTGTGTGCGGCTTGCTAGTGCACTGTAGATTTACTCCCCAGCTTGCCATGCACTAACTGTTCATCTAGATGAGTCCTTAGTGTCTTCCATCTTAACATAGATAAACATAAGATGGGGTATTAGTTGGTGTCTACTACCGATCACCGAATCACACCAGGGAACAGAATGGCCATCTCCTTATGCACCTATCTATAATGTGTAGGGAAAAAAGCTGTGTGATCATGGGGGGCTTCAGTTTGAGTGACACATGCTGGAGGTTTCATGTTGGTGGTATTAAAACATCCTTGGAATTTTGAAACTTCATAGATTACAATTTCTGTACTCAAATTGTTGTAGCTAACACAGGGCAATTCTTTATTAAACCTTGTCTTAACAGTTAGAGGAACTGATCACTGAACTAAAAATTAATGTTAGCTTAAGTGCAAGTGATTGTGACTTGACTGCATTTATAATGTGTAAGCAGAATAAAGTCCAGACCAATAATATATATACTTGGTGCATTAATAGGGCCAATTTTACAAGGCTGAAAACAATTGAGCCAGATCAGCTGGGAGGAAGAGTTTAATAAGAAAAATATGAATGATAATTGGGAATCATTTAAGAATACCTTACTAAGTGCCCCCAAAGCCCTAATCCCGCAACTGAGGAAGAAAGCTGTGTTGGTTTAAAAAATGACCTGGTTCAGAGGGGAAGTAAAGGCAGCTGTAAAAAAAATTATACATACATAAATTAGAGAGAGCTAAATGGGGGGAGGGAACTTGATAGTAATTAATATAAATTAAAATTAGTTATAGTAGAAAATTGATAAGGGAAGCAAAGGGTCACAAGAAAAAAACTATGGTTGCAGAGTTAAGGATAATAAGCTTTAAAAGTATAGTAGGTTTAAAAAAAAAATCTTCGCAATGGTATTGGTCCATTACTAGATGAAAGTGACAGAATTGTCAATCATAATGCAGAAAAGGCAGAAGTGTTCAACATTTCTGTTCTGCATTTTGGGGAAAAACAGATGATATCGTCTAATATGGTGATGACCATACTCTTTCCGTTCCACTACTACCTCTGGAGCAAGGATCTCAAACTCAAATCACCACGAGGGCCACATGAGGACTAGTACATTGGGCCAAGGGCTGCATCACTGAAAGCTTTTCATACAACGATACAAAAGTATAGTCAAAAATGAAAAAAATGAAGAGTAATATAGTATGCTATTAAAAGTCAATGTATTAACTCTTTTAAAACTGTAATGCAAAGAGGGGTTTTAATAAAATATAAACACCTGTAACTATTCCTTATGTGGTCAGTAACACTGATGATGATCTACACTAACAGTCTATCAAAATAGCTGTAATGGCAGGAACTTTTAAAAGTAACTATTCATATAAAATACGTTGTCACTTTTAACAAACTTTCTTCCCAACTACTCACAGCAAAGAATCATACATGCTGAACATCATACCTCAGACTGCTCTTCTAATCCATGAGGCCCCGCCCCTGCTCTGCCTCTTCCCACCCCTTCCCTGCCCCCATTCTAACCCCTTCCCCAAATCCCTGTCCCGGCCCCGCCTCTTCTCCACCTCCTCCCCTGAGCGTGCCATTTCCCCTCTCCTTCCCGTTCCCTCCTGGAAAGTCCTAAGCACTCGGAGATAGGCGGACAATTTTTTAAAAGGGTAAATGGGATGACCCAGATATTTATGGGCCTGTCAGGCTTAGACCAATCTCAGGCAAGATAATAGAATGGCTGTTATGGGACTTGATTAATAAAGAATTACAGTATGGTAATGTAATTAATATAAATCAGAATAGGTTTCTGGAAAATAGATCCTGTCAAACTAACTGAATCTCTCTCTCTTTTTTTTAATGAGATTACAAGTTTGGTTGATAAAGTTAATAGTGTTGATGTAATATACTTAGACTTCTATAAGGAGTTTGACTTGGTGCCACAAAACTTTTTAATTAGAGAAACTAGAAGGTTAAAACATTAACTTGGCACTCATTACATGGATATAAAATTGACTATACAATAGGTCTCAAAATGTGATTGTAAGGGAGAATTCTCATGGAGCAGATGTGCTTACAATGGCATCCTGCAGGGATTGATTCTTGGCCCGAAGCTATTTAACATTTTTATCAATGACCCTGAAGAAAACTTAAAATCATCACTGATGAAGTCTGCAGATGACGCAAAAATTGGGAAGTGGTAAATAATGAAGACAACAGGTCATTGATTCAAAGTAATCTGGATTGCTTGGTAAACTGGGCGTAAGCAAACAATATGCATTTTAATATGGTTAAATGTATACATCTAGGAACAAAGAACGTAGACCATTCTTACAAGATGGGGGACTCTATCCTGGGAAGCTGTGACTCCAACTAAGATTTGAGCATCATGGTAAATAATCAACTGAAACTTTCAATCTGACACTGGCCAAAAGAGCTAATGCAATCCTGGAGTGTGTAAATAGGGGAATCTCAAGCAGGAGTAGAGAGGTTATTTTACTGGTGCAACTGCTGCTGGAATGCTGTGTCCAGTTTTGTTGCCCACAATTCAAAAAGGATATTGATAAATTAGAGAGGTTTCAGACAAGAACCTCAAGCATGATTAAAGGATTAAAAACATACCTTACAGTGATAGACTCAAAGCACTCAATCTATTTAGCTAAACAAAGAGAAGGTTAAGAGGTGACTTGAATACTGTCTGTAAATGTGGGGAACAAATATTTAATAATTTATACATACTTAATAATGGGTTCTTCAGTCTATCAGAGAAAGGTATAACATGATCCAATGGCTGGAAATGGAAGCTGGAAATAAGGTGTAAATATTTAACATTGAAAGTAATTAACCATTGGAACAATTTACCAAGGGTCTTGGTGGATTCTCCACCACTGAGAATTTTTCAACCAAGATGGGATGTTTTTTCTAAAAGATCTGCTGTATGAATTATTTTGGGGGAAGTTTGATGGTCTGTGTTATGCAGGAGATCAGCCTACATGATCACAATGGTCCTTTCTGGCGTTAGAATCTATGAATCAATTAACAGAAATCACATTTCACCACACCTGCCTCTCCAATTAGCATCCCATCTTCTTTACCCTTTTACTTCCAAATGTATTGAATAACTACTGCCTTGAGTTTCCCTCCTCCAATAGTGTCCGTGATTTCCTACAGTCTGATTTCAGCCCTCTTCACTCTACTAAAACTGTGCTCATCAAAGTCTTAAAAGAGCTCTTCCTATCCTGATTTTGATGCCTCTGCTTCATCTTCATCCTCCTTGATCTCTTAACTGCCTTTGATACCAGAGATCACTTTCCACTTCTTAAAATCTTGTCCTCTGTAGGATGTTTCGGCACCATCCTTTCCTACTTCTCTTTTGATTGATTCTTCAGTGGGGATGGAGGGAGTACTGCGGGGAGGATTCTCTTTCTCTCTCTCTCTAAATGGGATCTCACAAGGCTCATTTCTTGGCTCTCTGCTCTTTTCTGTGTACACTCTGCCTTTGGGTGCTCTTAACCAAAAGTATGGCTTCAAATACTATCTTTCTGCCAATGACCCACAACTTTGCCTCTCCACTAAAGACCTGTCTTCCTTCATTCAATCCCGCATCTTCGCCTGTCTTTCTGACACCTCATCTTGAATGACCATCCAGTATCTTAAGCTCAATATAGCCAAAATCAAATGTTTGATTTTTTTCCCCCCTCTCCTCAATTTCTCCATCACCAGGGACAATACCACCATCCTCCCAGTTGCTCAGACCTGTAATCTATGTGCCATCTCTGAGTTAGCCTCCTCTCTAAACTCTCACATTCAATCTGTATCCAAAGTCTTGCTGCTCCTGTCTATATACAATTTTAAAGATTTGGCATTTTCTCAGACTGCTAAGGCTTTTGTTCAGGCCCTTTGACTACTTTGCTTTGACTACTCTCCTCCTTTCTGGCCTTCACACCTGCCTTTTTGCCCCTCTCAAGTCTACTTAAAAGTTGCTGCCCGTGTAATCTTCATGGCTCATTGCTCTGACCACATCATCCTTCTGTTGCATCCCTCTTTTAGCATCCCCTTCTCTACCCCATTAAATGCAAGCTCAGTGCCTTTGCTTTACAGCTATTCATCATTTAGCCCAACTCTATTAATCAGATCAGCTAGTTTAGCAAGCCCTCAAACCTTGCCTTTGCTCTGCCAATGATGTTTGCTTTGATCACCCCCCCATTCTCTTCTCCCTCAAGCACCTCCATGTGTTGTCCCATGCTACTCCTCACATTTCATTAAGCCACTTTTCTATCCTCCTTTGAGAAACTCCTTAAAGCCTGTCTGTGCCAGGATGACTACAAATGACTCCCACCTGACATTGGTTAAGCTAATGATCCAAACCACCCCATCCTATTTGTCTGTTTCACCCACATATTGTAGCCCATTTCTCATGTATATTGTGAGCTCACTGCCAGTAAGAACTGTCTCTGTTACTTGTCTGTGTAACGCCTAGCAGAATACAGCTCTGATCCTTAATTCAGTTTCCTAGGTATTCCTGTAGTACAAATAAAAAACAAAGGATAATCGATAATAGAAGTATTAGAAAGAATGGTACTGCTTTCATAACATAAGAACAGCCGTACCGGGTCAGACCAAAGGTCCATCTAGCCCAGTATCCTGTCTACCAACAGTGGCCAATACCAGGTGCCCCAGAGGGAGTGGACCAACAAGCAATGATCAAGTGATCTCTCTCCTGCCATCCATCCCCGTCCTCTGACAAACAGAGGCTAGGGACACCATTCCTTACCCATCCTGGCTAATAGACATTAATGGACTTAACCACCATTAATTTATCCAGTTCTCTTTTAAACGCTGTTATAGTCCTAGCCTTCACAACCTCCTCAGGTAAGGAGTTCCACAAGTTGACTGCGCGCTGAGTGAAGAAGAACTTCCTTGTATTTGTTTTAAACCTGCTGCCTATTAATTTCATTTGGTGACCCCTAATTCTTGTATTATGGGAATAAGTAAATAACTTTCCTTATCCACTTTCTCCACATCACTCATGATTTTATATACCGCTATCATATCTCCCCTTAGTCTCCTCTTTTCCAAGCTGAAGAGTCCGAGCCTCTTTAATCTCTCCTCATACGGGACCCGTTCCAAACCCCTAATCATTTTAGTTGCCCTTTGCTGAACCTTTTCTAGTGCCAGTATATCTTTTTTGAGATGAGGAGACCACATCTGTATGCAGTATTCGAGATGTGGGCGTACCATCAATTTATATAAGGGCAATAATANCCCAGTATCCTGTCTACCAACAGTGGCCAATACCAGGTGCCCCAGAGGGAGTGGACCAAAATAAAATGTAAGCATAAAAGGAAGGAAATTAGTCAGATGCATGTATTTATTGTCCTTAATAAAAATACATATGGCATCCAGTCAGAAAGCTCCAAGGTTTTCCATTAATCAATAGCCATTCAAAAGCAAAAAATATTGTACTGCATACGACCCCTTAAGACTTTATGCAGAAAGCCTGTTTTACTAAACATTCAGAACACCAAATTGTAAGAGAGAGATCTCCCAGACATCACACTGATGTTTATAGACTTGGAAGTGTCTCCTGAGAATTGCAGCTGAAGACACGTGGAGTTGAAACATATGCTACATTCAGGTACTTGCATGCAAATAGAGGAGATTTTAATACATTCTAGTCCTTCCATAGTTTGAGGATTTTATTTAAGAGAAATTTATTTAATTAGCTTGTGGTAAGTGTAATCGAAGTCTCTATCATTTTCTAATTGAAATTGACATTTTTCTCTTTTTTGTTTCATGGTTTTGATTGCATATGGATTTGCAGTATCTAGTAAACAGTGTATAGTGGAGTTTTGTACATATCTATATAGAGAATAACCGCTCACTGAATTATGAGGCTGTACTACCATTATCGATTTCTGGTGAAATCATGACTCATGAAAGCAAAGTGTGAGTGGTTGATGTAGTCACCAGAACTTTAAGATGAAACCAGGACCCCACAATTCAATGTTTTCTTGTTAATTTACATAAACCCATTAGGGCACTTTAAATGAAGTTGCCACCATACTTATGGTAGATTATACATTCCTCTGCCTTGGCAACAGTATCACAGTGACCTTTTAAAGCAACCTTAGTGATACAGAATGCCAGCTCCATCTTCTTCATGGCCTGGTATTTCCCACTCCTTTCCCAATGACCTCCCCTGATGCTACCCACTTTTTTCCATCCTTATCCCTCTTCAGACTGATGCCTCCTCTCTGTTTGTTTCATCCGTCTATCCTTTCTAAATGCAGCACCACACTGCCCACATCCGCTGCTAGCGTAACTCTTAAGCTTAAATTATTTTTCTTAATTCTTTTACTGCTGTGACTGGGTTCCCAGGGGAGCCATCTGAGATCACTCAATTAGGGTGAACTGCAAAGAATGGGGCAGAAAATCCACAAAGCTGGTGGATATTCCAATACTTAGATTTACCTAGCCAGCATTAACAGTTTCTGTTATATCTTACTGGTTAATCAGAAGCCCGAAAGACAGTTCCCTTAAAGTAACCCAGCCTCAGGCCTCCGCCTAGTTACCCAAGTCAGATATGATGAAAACTTTATTTTGTCATATAAAAAGAAAGGTTCTACCAATCCCAAAGGATCAGACACATTACCTCCCAGGTTAATGAATATTCCAGATCTTACCCAGATACATGCTTATAGCCAATTCTTATAAACTAAACTAAAATTTATTTAAAAAGGAGAGAGAAAGAGTATGGTTAAAAGATCAATATACATACATGAGTTCAATTCTTGAGGTGCAGATTCATAGCAGAGATGATGAGCTTTGTAGTTGCAAACAGTTCTTTTAGAATTTAGTCCATAGGTTATAGTCCAATGTCCAATATCAAATTCAGGGTGTTCCAGATTAAGTGGGATCTCAATCTTACGACTCAAACTTCCGCTGATGAAGCTTGAGCAGATCTGAGATAAAAAAGGATTGGGACCCCAGGGTCTTTTATACAGTTTATCCACTTGACCATACAGTCCTGGGTAAACAATACGTTTTTGATGTAACCTTCTGTTTTCTAAAACTTACTGGTAACTAATTACACAAATTAACATATGGCAATTTATCTATTAGGCAGTCTATCACAAACTTCAAAGAGATATATAGACAATGACATTTTCACCCAAGATTCATCTCAGTGTTAATATTCCTTTTTGATCTCTTTATTAATAGTTATAGTGACAGATAGGAACTATCTGTTTACATGGCTAACCTTTGAGGACACACAGACAATTAGTATCACTTCTAACAATATCGGTTTGCATTTCAAAATTCTAGCCAATCTAACATTGAATGGCCCTCGTTACCATTCGCATGCTTTCTAACATGACTTTAAAGATTGGCTTTGTATTGTACTTCGCATAAGATTCGTTGCAATTATATAACTGTGATAGCAATAATGATTTGAATGATTATATTTTAATTAGACAATGTCACAACTGCTGAAGAATCTGTTTTAGGGCCCCAATCTAGGATAGTACTCAAGTGCATGCTTAAAACCATTCTTGTTTAGGACAGAACTCAAGCACATTCTTAATTTTAAGCATGGGACTTAGTGCTTAAGTGTTGTCCTGTACCCAGGATGCTTCCCAGAACAGGGGCCTTGGTGCGCACACAGAGCTGAGACTGAAAAGTTCCAAAGAGGAGAAAAATATAGTTAGAGGTACTACATGCTTGCATATTGCTGAGGTTTCTTTCTACCTGTCATAAAGAGGGAATGTGACTGAACTATTCAGAAATAAGGGTGGAAGAGTGAAAATTGACTTCTCTGGTTTTCACCATGGCCCGTTACACAATGCTACTTTGTAGAGTCTTCCTGCCAAATATCTCAAAATATTTTGCAAACATTAATGATTTAACTCCCATAAGTCTACGTGAAATAAAAAACAAGTGTTCATGCAGTAAAAATAATGGCAGATAATTTTAGGCAGATAAAAGGAAAAATTTGTGCACACAGTATAGCAGATTTGTGGAATTCAATGCTTCAAGAGGTTAGATCAAATACTGTACTGGAGTTTAAAAAAAGCAGGGACTTGTATAACTGTGACAAGGTGTACCTGGCCCTTCAAGCCCCTGTGTTTGAAGCCCAGGGTCCTACCACACCCCACCCAGGAAAGGGTCAGTGAAGGTGGGTTCAGACAAATACATAGATACTAAGACAAATACACTTAGTATCTATTCTTGACTCTTTAACAATACAGGCCTACATGTCAAGGATTCTAGTACCTTGGCTTTGTTAACTATCTACAAGCAATGGCCCTGTTGTTCATTTCAGTATTTTTCTAATATGTCCTTCAGGTCAACCAGCCTGCTGCTACAGCATTTCCCAAATGCAGTCACCAGCAGATTTTTTTTTTGCAGCCACAACAGCCTCCAAAGCATGGGTGGAGATTGGGGGTGTGGCATGGGATGGAGTTGCCCTGCCAAACTGTATATACATTGATGGAGGAGGGGCACAATTAAAATGTTTGGCTGCCCCCCAAACAGCTTGAGTCTCAGCCCCCCTGGGCAGGCCCTTCCCCTTACAATCAGTTTCCCCTCCTGGAAAGCAACAGCTCCTCCCTGCAGCACTCAGCCGTTGCTCCTGAATAGCTGTTACCAAGGGCAGTGAGATGTGCTGCTTTCGTGTTTGTGCTGGTGCTGCCAGCAGGGTGCCCTGCAGTGCTCAGCCTCTTTGGGGGCTCCAGCCAGCACCTCTGAAGACATGTGGGGCTAGTGTGCATGGCTCTCACTGAAGGACCAGGGGGAGGCAGGGACAGAGAGAAGGTTTGTCAAAGTGGCCACCAGCAAGTGTTGGTGGCTGCACTCTGCGGCCACCAAATTTTTTTTTTGTGAAACCCCAAATTAAGAGTCGCACCCCTGAGAGGCCAGTTAGCACAATAGATATCATAATTACAGCAGGATTCCTAAATGCACAGTAACACAGAGTAAATTCACTAAAACGAAGGAACAGTTCTGGCCTGTTTGCTAATTTCCATTTAAAGAATTCAGGCTACTGCTTCCAAAAGACACGAAGGAAAAAGTAGGTGATTGTAGGAAGAAGGACCAGATTATCAAGAATTCTTGTTTGCCTAATGCGTATGGCCCGGGCAACGGAGTCAGAATATGAGTGGACATGAAGAAAAGTAATGCAGCTCTAATTAGAGGAATGTTCTTTGAGAAAACATTGAGCAGTCTCTCTGAGTTAATGTAATATGAGCGTGATTAGTATGTACAGAATGGAGAAATGCAAAAAAGAAAAACCACAGAGCAAGCAAATGATTGAGAGAGCATAAAGTCTATAGCGTTTGTATATTGTTTCAGAAGTAAAAGACCCCATTTATTCATCTCCTGTGTGTGCTTGAGTTAGTTCTTCAGGTGTGTGAAACTGTGACTCGGAGATGCTTGGTATTTACGGAAGGTAATAATCAGGTAAGAAGACCTTTGTGCAGTTTAAAAGCTTGTCTCTTTCGCCAACAGAGGTTGGTCCCACATTGTGGGTTACAGATATTTTGAGTATGTTTGTCAGGGAAAGAAAAAAGGTTATCACCTCCAAAACTCAGGAATCATCAGTATCACCAAAGCCAAAATGAAAAAGCAGCTTAGAACTATGTATCAGCAAAAGTCACACACATAAGTGTCAAGATAATGTCTCCCATTCTTGAATAATCAATTTTTTTTTACTATGAAGACTTCTATTTAAATTAAAAAAAAAATCTCCTCTGATGCTATTGAGGGTCTGATTGTTCCCCGTATGGCTCAATGCTCTGTACCTCACTGTGGAAGCGTTTCATTATAAAGACTTTTAAAGTATTGTAGCAGATGTTACAATGTATTGAGTTACAAATATCTGAACACCTCCTGTATTAAGCACATGATTAGTTCAGAAAAAGTAATGTGATCTGACAAATCAATGTTAATATTTCAGATTGTATAACTTCATTTTTGTTTGAGATCATTAGCATATTATTAATATATTTATGCAATCATTTCTGTAAATTACTCCAAGCTGTAAAGCAAAGCAAAATAAACATACAAGAAGTCAGTGCCAGTCCATAAAGTGGCCAGCAGGGGATGCAGTAAGAGCGCAATGGCTACACTTTCCTTTTTCACTGAAACAAAACCTTATAAACACATACAGTACATCCCCAGCTCCTTACTACTCAAATCCCCAGTTGGATTAAATATCATGCTTGTGTATCTGGTGATGCTAAAATGTTTCAATGGAGAATTTAGTTGTTTAAGTTTTCTCCTCCATTCCCACCCCCAGAACATAGTTAACCTTACATGTGTGAAGTTAATGACATTGATTAGGTTGGAATGTTGTCTTTTAGAGTTAAGGATCAACTCTTATCTTAATTGTGGTGACAGAAGTAGCCTTCCTTAATGGAGGGAAAAGAAGGTTGCCCCTAAAGCAGGTGGAGAGAAAGATAAGACTTCATTTTTGTCAGTTTTGCAGCCTTCCAGGATGAAATCCACAGAGGAAAAAGCAAATTATTTTTAAGCTACTAGTTCCCCAGCTATTGTGAAGTCACTACAGTGTGAGTATTATGTAATGGAGATGTAATTGTTATAAGACGTGATTTGGATAAATTATTTAAACACAAGTATTTCTCTTTCACTGTATAACACTGACATAAATTACTGCAGCGCAAGTTCATTCAATAGGTTTGATATTCCAAGTTATTTTAAAAATAAATAATATGAAATTTTCCCTAAGCAGTACATACAGAGATATTGTGCACATAAATCCTTATATTTAACTGATATATTTTTGTCAGAGATTTTCCTATAAATAACATACAATTGAGAAATACTTGTATTTACAATGGAATATTAGGCTCAGCCATTATAATATCACTTTGTATATAATATTAACCTCTGTACTGGGATTTTGTCTAGTCTATACCCAAATGCAAATTCGGTTACAGATTCTGTATTCTTCAGAATCAAGTGAATAATCCCATAACTAGTGCAAACTGATATTTTTCACTCTTCAGAGTGTACAAGAAACTGGAGTGTGTTTGAAAAAATGGTATCGCTTCTGAAACATTGAGTTTAATCTAGAAAGCCTTAGTTGGGGGAAAAAATGAGTTTGGCCTAAAAAAGAGCTTCGGGGTTTAGCCTATTGAATCTACAGACTGTTAGTGAAAGGCATTTATTACATGCACTCCTGAATGCTACAGTAGTTCTGTATGTGGAACTCCATTGAAGTCAGTGGGGAGTTTTCAGTGTGATTCCAACTGCAGTTTCAGAGTTTCAGGTCCCCCCCCCCCCCGAAAAGCTGGTTTTTTTTGTTTTTTTTCCGGGGGGTTGGGGCTGCGCACTCCGGTGGATTAGAGCAAGTTCGATATAACACGGTTTCACCTATAACACGGTAAGATTTTTTTGGCTCCCGAGGACAGCGTTATATCGAGGTAGAAGTGTATAATGAATATGACTTTACATTTTAAAGTTCATGTTGGGGAACTTGTTACCTCAGGGGTGTAGTTGTGGCATATAGAGTTTTTCACCGTAGGTTATTAATTTGAGTCAGGTACAGGCTGGCAACGACTGAAAGTAGTTACTGTTTAATGACAGTTCAATGGCTGATGAGAAAATGAGTTAGTGGTTTCAGTTTATTTCCAGTTCGACAGTTGTCCACATCACAGCTAACACTAACTGGTACTATTGTTAGAACGTAGGGTGCAGAGCCAGAGGACTGAACTAGCCCCCTCCTCACAGCAGATGACCTCCAGGACAGAGGACTCACAGGCAGAGTTGTGTGTGAAAGTTTTTTCAGTACTGCTTTCCATGCTATCCCTTTGTGGTGGATAAACAGAAGACCTAATTTTTCAGGATCATTAAATTGGTACTTTACACAGTCATTAAAAATTAAATTTAGAATGTTCTTTGGTGTCTGTTTTTCTTGTGGGAGCAAGATGACATGGGGGAAGGTACCTAATCATTTAAGTAGTTACAATACTATCAAACCCACATGATGATGTTGCCAGTGTGTCTTGCATTGTGGGATGTAATTAGTTCTTTTTTTACCTTACACAAACACAGATTCTCAAATATTTTTATCAGTGACCCGGAAGAAAACATAAAACCGTCACTCATAAAATATGCAGGTGACACACAGAATGGTGAAGTAAGCCCTGATCTACACTATGGGGGTTAGTCCGCCTAAGTTATGCAACTCCAGCTACATGAATAACATAGCTGGAGTCGACATAGCTTAGGTTGACTTACTGCGGTGTCTACGCTGCACTGGGTGGATGGGAGAAACTCTTCCGTTGACTTACCTTACGCTACTCGTTCCGGTGGAGTACCAGAGTTGACGGGCGAGTGATCTGCAGTCGATTTAGCGGGTCTTCACTAGAACCGCTAAATCGACCCCTGGTTCATCAATCACTGTAGTGTTTATCCCCGGTAAGTGTAGATATACTCTAAGTAAGGGTGCGGGCAGGTCACTGATTCAGAGCAATCTGGATCACTTAGTAAGCAAACGTATTTAATACAGCAAACTCTAAATCTATACATCTAGGAACAAAGAATGCAGGCCATACTTTCAGAATAGGGGACTCCATCCTTGGAAACAGTCACGCTAAAAAACCCCCTTAGGGTCGTGGTGAGTAATCAGCTGAACATGAGCTCCCAATGCAATGCTGTGGACAAAAGGGCAGTAAGACTAAATGAACCCAGTGGTCTCTTCTGGCAGTAGAATCCATGAAATATCATTTACAATATAAAATGTCAGTCAGCCACAATCACTCCCTTTCATGGCTGCTAAGGTTTTTTCATCCCTATTGGTATCTTTTGCCAAATGAGGGCAGCTGGGTATGATTTACCAAATTCTGTCATTAAATGCTTCTCTCATGTGACAACCATTACACTGACTACACAGGTAGTCATATACAACCAGATTCCAACTGGCTTTTATGCAAGTCAGGTGGGAGGAACAAGGATATCTTTTCACCTTGCTTGGCCCATGTAAGGATTATATTTTCTAAGGCAGTTTATTTCTTGATCACTATTTGCTTTTTATGAGAGCCCTTAGAAGATGGAGGGTTTTTTTTTGTTTTTTTTTTTGGTGTTGTCACTGTTAGTATGGAAGGCCTGGTCCTCTGAGTCAGGACAAAGGAAGTAGGCAGAATTTCCTTTCTACACGTTCTTCTAATTGCATGTTTTGTTTTTTCTGTCGGAGGAGACTTGGTGTGTAAACTACTGGTGTGCAAAATACCAGCTGCTGTACTAACATAACTGTTAGGGTAGAAAGATTATACAATGTGAAATTCCCTCCCTATGCATAAAGTCCATCTAATGGAGCTTTCTTTCAGGAGTTCTCTGCTTGGAAAGATGGAAACCCTCCCTCTAATCTAGCAGGAGACTTCAGGGCTGCAGTGTCACCCTCCCTAGGCAGCAATTGGCTGGAAAGCCTGGGGTTCCAAGTTGTTGGGTATGTGCAATTATTCACCCTTCAGGGCCAATCTCCAAACTGCCCTTCTGTGCTAGCCTATTCAGGACTGACATGAAGACCCCCTCCATGGAACACAGGGGTGCAAAGACCTAATACACAATCACTCCATTCACAGGCTTACCAGGGACATTTAATGGCACAAAGAGCTATGATGTCTGGGTGACTTTCTGCGCCATACATGTTGGGTGACACACTGGTGAGATTTTACTATATAGAACTGTGCATGTCATTCCAATGCAAGGGACATTTAGAATCATGTGAATAGAAATACAAAACACCTCTTGTGAGGGTCAATCTGGGCCTTTCTTGTTACAAATAATCACTGTATGCACATCTGTAAAACTCTTGGATCAGGCAGGATTGTTAGAAGCAAAATCAACATCTTGCTGGATAAAACAAGTTCTCTATGACATTTTAATTCCAAGGCAGATCAATAAAGTCATAATTGCCTTGAACTGACAAGTCTCCATGCTGTATGTTTCGTTTTGTTTTTTAGTGTTTTAGCATCAGCTGAAAGGCACTCAAAAGTGCAAAATTCTCTTCTCACTTTGGGAATTCAAAGAAAATGATTTCCAATCTGAACCGGTCAGCAGATGTAAGTCTGATTAGTATAAGCAAGGGGTAAACACTTAAGAGCTGGTCTATGGAAAGCAGGATTACTCTATCTAGAAAACGAAATGATCACTGCAAGCAATATTGTTTGCATACCAAGTTTCATAATATATGAGTGGGGGTCTACATGTGCATTAAGCAGCCTTCCTTTCCTCTTTCAAATACTTCCCTAAAACTTACTATTTTGACTTAGGGTATGTCTACACTACGAGAGTAGTTCGATTGTACTTAAATCGAATATGTGGAATCGATATTACAAAGTCGAACGTGTGTATCTTCTCTAAGGACAGTAATTCGACTTTGTGAGTCCACACTAATGGGGCAAGCGTCGACATTGGAAGTGGTGCACTGTGGGCAGCTATCCCACAGTTCCCGCAGTCCCCGCTGCCCATTGGAATTCTGGGTCGAGCCCCCAATGCCTGCTGGGGGGAAAAGTGTGTCAAGGATGGTTTTGGGTAACTGTCATCATCCAACCGTCACTCCCGCCCTCCCTCCCTGAAAGCACTGGCGGGCAATCAGTTCGCACGCTTTTCTGGTGAGTGACAGCGCGGATGCCACAGCACTGCAAGCATGGAGCCCACTGCGATCATCGCTGCAGTTATGGCCGTTGTCAACACCTCACACCTTATCATCCACCTTTTCCAGAGACAGATGCTGAGAAATCGGGCGAGGAGGCTACGGCAGCGTGATGAGGACATGAAGTCTGAGAGTGGCACAGACCTCTTACAAAGCATGGGACCCCGCGCTGTGAACATCATGGTGGCAATGGGTCATGTTGATGCTGTGGAACGGCGATTCTGGGCCCGGGAAACAAGCACGGACTGGTGGGACTGCATAGTGCTGCAGGTCTGGGATGAATCACAGTGGCTGCAAAACTTTCGTATGCGTAAGGGAACTTTCCTGGAACTTTGTGAGTTGCTGTCCCCTGCCCTGAAGCGCAAGGACACCCGGATGTGAGCAGCCCTGACTGTCCAAAAGCGAGTGGCCATAGCTCTCTGGAAGCTTGCAACGCCAAACAGCTACCGGTCAGTCGCCAATCACTTTGGCATCGGCAAATCTACCGTGGGGGTTGCTGTGATGCAAGTAGCCAACGCAATCGTTGAGCTACTGCTGTCAAAGATAGTGACCCTGGGAAATGTGCAGGTGATCATAGATGGCTTCGCTGCGATGGGATTCCCAAACTGGGATGGGGCTATAGATGGAACTCACATCCCTATCCTGGGACCGGACCACCAGGCCAGACAGTACATTAACCGAAAGGGCTACTTTTCAATGGTGCTGCAAGCACTGGTGGACCATAGGGGACGTTTTACAAACATCAACGTAGGATGGCCGGGCAAGGTTCATGATGCTCTTGTTTTCAGGAACTCTGGTCTGTTTAGACGGCTGCAGGAAGGTATTTACTTCCCGGACCACAAAATAACTGTTGGGGATGTGGAGATGCCTATAGTGATCCTCCGGGACCCAGCCTATCTGCTAATGCCCTGGCTCATGAAGCCCTATACAGGCGCCCTGGACACTGAAAAAGAACTCTTCAACTACCGTCTGAGCAAGTTCAGAATGATGGTGGAGTGTGCTTTTGGACGCCTCAAGGGGAGATGGAGAAGCTTACTGACTCACTCTGATCTCAGCGAAACCAATATCCCCATTATTATTGCAGCTTGCTGTGTGCTCCACAATCTCTGTGAGAGCAAGGGGGAGACCTTTATGATGGGGTGGGACGTTGAGGCGAATAGCCTGGCTGCTGATTATGTCCAGCCAGACAGCCGTGCGATTAGAAGAGCCCAGCGGGACGCGCTGTGCATCCGGGAGGCTTTGAAAGCTAGGTTCCTCGGTGAGCAGGGTAACCTGTGACTATTAAGTTTGTTTAAAGAGAAGCTGAACCTGCCCCCGTTTCTTTACCCACTTACTGTTGACTATCCTCTCCAGCTACATACCCCGTTCACCCCGTCCCCTCCCTTCCAACACACGTTTAAAAATAAAATAAATGGAACTTTGTTAACGAACACCGTTTTCTTTATTACGGCTTTCGCGGTAAAGTGTTGAAACTGGGATGCAGACTGTGGTGGGGAACGGGCGTAGTGATGGAAAGAATGCTTCTAAACTCAAAGAATGACAGGCTCCTGCTCCTAAAGTGGTCCGCAGTGGTGGACTGGTTGTTTCAACGGAGCTTGCCGCCTCTCCTTCTTGAGACTTTGGGTGACGGGGGTATGGGAGTTTGTGGCGGGGGAGGGCGGTTAGAGAGAGAGACTGCAGCGGGGTTCTGTCCTCCTGCCTCCGGTCCTGCAGAACATCTACAAGGCGCCGGAGCGTGTCCGTTTGCTCCCTCATTAGTCCAAGCAGCATTTGAGTCGCCTGCTGGTCTTCCTGCCGCCACCTCTCCTCCCGTTCGCTGTGTGCTCGCTGGTATTGCGACATGTTCTCCCTCCACTGGATCTGCTGGGCCGCAACGGCTCGGGAGCAGCCCATAAGTTCTGAGAACATGTCGTCCCGTGTCCTTTTCTTTCTCCATCTAATTTGCACCAGCCTCTACGGGGGGGATGCCAGGGTAAGTTGGGAGACAGTCGCAGCTGTGGGATGGGAAAAAGAGAGTGAATTCCTCACAAAGATAATTTTTTGTGAACAATGAACATAGTCTTTCTCTGTGAACAAGACCATGCACAGCACCTATCACATGCGCACTCAGGACAAGGTCGAATTTTCGGCCTTCGCATTCAGTGCCTGGGGTCTTGCAGTGGAGATCAGACAAACGGGGCAGGACAGTGGAATTCGGGTAGCAGGCTGACATGGTAAGCCGTAGACTTTTGGCTGCTTAAAACTTAAATTATAGCAGTACCCTCCTTTCACATTCAAAGCAATGCTCCTATCGTTGGCCAGTTCCTGCTGTCAGCAATCCGGCAAGCATGAACTCTGCCCCTGTCCCACCCCCTCGTGGCTGTCCCCGGGAAAAATCCCTGTATGCTGCCCCCTCACGCCTCCACCGCGTGGCTGTAAACTGCTGGTGACAGTTCTGTAAAGGAACAGGCAAGCAGTCCCAATAGTAACATTCCAGTAATTCTAAGCAGGTCACCATGAGCGACATCACTCTGCTGAGAATTTCTGAGACCGAGAAAGAACGCATACTGCGTGAAAGCCAGCAAAAACCAGGGCCGTATGCCGCCATGCTCTGCAAGGCAATGATCCCAGAGTACTTGATGATAGCCTGGCGAGGAAAAGTTTCCTACCACGGAGGACACAATAAGGCCGCTCTCCCCAGGAACCTCATGCAAAGGCTTTCCAATTATCTCCAGGAGAGCTTCGTGGAGATGTCCCATGAGGATTTCAGCTCTATCCCCGGACATATAAACCTTTTCCAGTAGCTGCACTGGCAAGGACTAAAAAGTAGAGCACCTAGGGCAAACAAATCATGAAAAACCCATTGTTAATATTCCTATTCTGTTCAAAATAAATGTGTACATGTTTAAAACACTTACCGACTGATCCTTCTCCTGATTCAGGGTCCGGGTTAACGCCTGGGGACGGTTGGTAGGGGATCTCTGTGAGGGTGATGAAGAGATCCTGGCTGTCTGGGAAATCAGCGTTGTAAGCGCTGTCGACTGCCTCGTCCTCCTCCTCACCTTCCTCATCTTCCCCGTCCGCTAACTTCTCCGAGGAACCAGACGTCTACAATATCCTATCCTCAGAGTCCACAGTCAGTGGTGGGGTAGTGGTGGCGGCCGCACCTAGAATGGAATGCAGTGCCTCGTAGAAACGGCATGTCTGGGGCTGGGATCCGGAGCGTCCGTTTGACTCTTTGGTCTTCTGGTACTCTTGTCTCAGCTCCTTGATTTTCACGTGGCACTGCATTGCATCCCGGCTGTACCTTCTCTCTGTCATGGCTTTTGAGATCTTCTCGTAGATCTTTGCATTCCGTCTTTTCGATCGCAGCTCCGAAAGCATGGACTCATCGCCCCACACAGCGATCAGATCCAAGACTTCCCGATCAGTCCATGCTGGGGCCCTCTTTCTATTCTGAGATTGCATGGTCACCTCTGCTGGAGAACTCTGCATTGTTGCCAGTGCTGCTGATCTCGCCACGATGTCCAAACAGGAAATGAGATTCAAACTGCCCAGACAGAAAAAGGAATTCAAATTTTCCTGGGGCTTTTCCTGTGTGGCTGGTCAGAGCATCCGAGCTCGGACTGCTGTCCAGAGCGTCAACAGAGTGGTGCACTGTGGGATAGCTCCCGGAGCTATTAGCGTCAATTTCCATCCACACCTACCCTAATTCAACATGGCCATGTCGAATTTAGCGCTACTCCCCTCGTTGGGGAGGAGTACAGAAATCGAATTTAAGAGACCTCTGTGTCGAACTAAATAGCTTCGTTGTGTGGACGGGTGCAGGGTTAATTCGATTTAACGCTGCTAAATTTGACATAACCTCCTAGTGTAGACCAGGCCTTAGTCTCCCACTGTGATCTCTTTGGCAATGTCCTAGTCTCAAGCCTGAAATAGATTTGTATGTGTTGTAATTATCTAACTGAGGACCTGACTTCAGTGGATGTTTGATGTCTGGAACAGATTTCAGGATTAGGTGCTTCCTTACTGCCTGATTCTTCAAATCTTTGCAAGAGCAGTCCTACTGACTCTATGGCCTTGTCTACACTACGAGAGTAGTTCGATTTTACTTAAATCGAATATTTGGAATCGATATTGCAAAGTCGAACGTGTGTGTCCACACTAAGGACAGTAATTCGACTTTGTGAGTCCACACTAACGGGGAAAGCGTCGACATTGGAAGCGGTGCACTGTGGGCAGCTATCCCACAGTTCCCGCAGTCCCCGCTGCCCATTGGAATTCTGGGTCGAGCCACCAATGCCTTCTGGGTAAAAAAATGTGTCGAGGGTGCTTTTGGGTAACTGTCGTCATCCATCCATCACTCACTCCCGCCCTCCCTCCCTCCCTGAAAGCGCCGGCGGGAAATCATTTCGCGCACTTTTCAAGTCATTGACAGCGCGGACGCCACAGCACTGTGAGCATGGAGCCCGCTGCAACCATCGCTGCAGTTGTGGCCGCTCTCAACGCCTCGCAGCTTATCATACAGGTTGCCCTGAGGCAGATGCAGAAAAGTCAGGCGAGGAGGCTACGTCAACGCGGTGATGGCCTGAAGTGTGAGAGTAGCACAGACCTCTCAGAAAGCAGGGGACCCAGCGCCGAGGACATCACGGTGGCAATGGGTCATGTTGATGCCGTGGAACGGCGATTCTGGGCACGGGAAACAAGCACTGAGTGGTGGGACCGCATAGTGCTGCAGGTCTGGGATGAATCACAGTGGCTGCGAAACTTCCGCATGCGGAAGGGAACTTTCCTTGAACTTTGTGAGTTGCTGTCCCCTGCCCTGAAGCGCAATGACACCCGGATGCGACCAGCCCTGACTGTCCATAAGCGAGTGGCCATAGCCCTCTGGAAGCTTGCAACGCCTGACAGCTACCGGTCAGTCGCGAGCCAGTTTGGGGTGGGCAAATCTACCGTGGGGGTTGTTGTGATGCAAGTAGCCAAGGCAATCGTTGATGTACTGCTGCCAAAGGTAGTGACCCTGGGAAACGTGGAGGCGATCATAGATGGCTTCGCAGCGATGGGATTCCCAAACTGCGGTGGGGCCATAGATGGAACTCACATCCCTATCCTGGCACCGGACCACCAGGCCAGCCAGTACATTAACAGAAAGGGCTACTTTTCCATGGTGCTGCAAGCACTGGTGGACCACAGGGGACGTTTTACCAACATCTACGTGGGATGGCCGGGCAAGGTTCATGACGCTCGTGTTTTCAGGAACTCTGGTCTGTTTAGACGGCTGCAGCAAGGTATTTACTTCCCGGACCACAAAATAACTGTTGGGGATGTGCAGATGCCTATAGTCATCCTCGGGGACCCAGCCTACCCGCTAATGCCCTGGCTCATGAAGCCCTATACAGGTGCCCTGGACACTGAAAAAGAACTCTTCAACTACCGGCTGAGCAAGTGCAGAATGGTGGTGGAGTGTGCTTTTGGACGTCTCAAGGGGAGATGGAGAAGCTTGATGACTCGCTGTGATCTCAGCGAAACCAATATCCCCATTGTTATAGCAGCTTGCTGTGTGCTCCACAATCTCTGTGAGAGCAAGGGGGAGACCTTTATGGCGGGGTGGGAGGTTGAGGAAATTAGCCTGGCTGCTGATTACTCACAGCCAGACAGCCGGGCGATTAGAAGAGACCAGCGGGAAGCGCTGTGCATCCGGGAGGCTTTGAAAGCAAAGTTCCTGAGTGAGCAGGGTAACCTGTGACTTTCTAATTTTGTGTACAGAGAAGCCTTCACCCCACTTCCAACACACGTTTCAAAATAAAAATAGTTCTACTTTGTTAAAGCACACCGTTTTCTGTAATACTGTTTTCGCGGGAATTTTTTAAAACTGGGACGCAGACTGTGGTGCGGAGCGGGTGTAGTGTAGTCGCGCGAATGCAGCTTCTAAACTGAAGGACTGACAGGCTCCGGTGCGGTGGGATGGTTCTTTCAACGGAGCCTGTCACCCCTCCTGATAGGGACTGTGTGTATGGGGGTACTATGTGACTTTGTGGCGGGGGGGGACGCTTACAGATCCCCTGCTGTGTGGCTCTGTGATCCTGCCTAAGGACCGCCGCTTCAGATCTCTAACTGCCCTCCCGTGCCACAAAGTCACAGAGCAACCCACCTCCCACCACATAACATGAAAAGAACCTCCCAGACTAACCAGGGTAAGTAGTCACTGCATCACTGCACTATGTATGTGCCCTGCTGCTGTGCCTGCCCCCGACTATGTACCCTGCCAAAGGTGACTGTCCTGTCCAATTACCAACCCCCTTTCCCCCCCTCCTCCAAAAGAACATGATGGAAACAGTAGTTAACAGAAACATATTTTTTATTAACAACTACACAGGGGACTGGGAAGTGAAACTTGGACGGGGGCTTGTGTCAGGCGGGAAGGAAAGAACTTGTCAAACTTTGGGGACTGAGAGCCTTCTGCTGCTCGAGCTCTCTGCAGGGGTGCAGTGAGAGTTAGCAGGGACTCTGCCGCCTCTCCTTCTGTGCACTTTGGGTGAAGGGAGTATGGGACTTGGTGGCGGGGGAGGGCGGTTAGAGATGGACTGCAGCGGGGCTCTGTCCTCCTGCCTCCGTTCCTGCAGAACATCCACAAGGCGCCGGAGCGTGTCCGTTTGCTCCCTCAGTAGTCCAAGCAGGGTTTGAGTCGCCTGCTGGTCTTCCTGACGCCACCTCTCCTCCCGATCCATGTTGGCTTGGTGCATTTGGGACAAGTTCTCCCGCCACTGGGTCTGCTGTGCTGCCTGTGCTCTGGAGCAGGCTATAAGCTCGGAGAACATGTCCTCCCGTGTCCTCTTCTTCTTATGCCTAATCCTCCCTAGCCTCTGGGAGTGTGATGACAGGCTAGGTTGTGAGACAGTCGCAGATGGGGCTGTGGGAATGGGAAAAAGGGAGTGAATTCCTCAGAAACATAAATGTAGTTGTGAACAAAGAACATAGTCTTTCTCTGTGAACAGGACCATGCACAGCACCTATCACATGCGCACTCAGCACAAGGTCGAATTCTCGGCCTTCGCATTCACTGTCTGTGGTTTTGCAGAGCACTTTTGAGAACCCTGTCAGGACAACGGAATTTCTGTTGCAGGCAGACATGGTAAGCCGTAGATTCGTGGCAGCTTAAAACTTTAATATTAGCAATGGCCTCATTTCACATTGAAATCAATGTCGGTCCCTGCTGCCAGCAATCCGGCAAGCAGGAAGTTTGCTCCTGTCCCACACCCTCGCGGCTGTCCCCGGGAACGATCCCTTTCGGCTGACCCTTTCCCGCCTCCACCGCGTGGCTGCAAACCAGCCAACACTAATAACATTCCCCTACCTCATTCAAAGCAGGTCTTCATGAGCGACATCACCCTCATGAGGATCTCTGAGAGCGACAGACAGAGAATGCTCCGGGAAAGCCTCCAAAGACCAGGGCCGTATGCCGCCATGCTGTGCCAAGCAATGATTCCGGAGTACTTGCTAGTCTCGTGGCGCGGCAACGTGTCCTACTACGGAGGACCCAATAAGGCCGCTCTCCCCAAGAACCTAATGCAGCGGATTTCAAATTACCTGCAGGAGAGCTTCCTTGAGATGTCCCAGGAGGATTTCTGCTCCATCCCCGGACATATAGACCGCATCTTACTGTAGCTGCAGTAGCAGGGACTACACAGTAGAGCGGCTTGGGCAGGACAATCATGCAAAACCGGACATTGCTAGATTTTTTTGAAATACTTGCACTGCCCATGACTGAACCGTTAAGTTATTCAAAGTAATCATGAGAAACCCATTTTTTACATTGTTAATAATCATGTTCTGTTACAAATAAATGTTTAGATGTTTACAACACTTACTGGATGATCCTTCACCAGATTCTGTGTCCGGGGTAACGGCTGGGGAGGGTTGGTAGGGGATCTCTGTAAGGGTGATGAAGAGATCCTGGCTGTCGGGGAAATCAGCGTTGTGAGCGCTGTCGACTGCCTCGTCCTCCTCATCTCCTTCCTCATCTTCCCCGTCCGCTAACATGTCCGAGGATCCGGCCGTGGACACTATCCCATCCTCAGAGTCCACAGTCAGTGGTGGGGTAGTGGTGGCGGCCGCACCGAGGATGGAATGCAGTGCCTCGTAGAAACGGGATGTCTGGGGATGGGATCCGGAGCGTCCGTTTGCCTCTTTGGTCTTCTGGTAGCCTTGCCTCAGCTCCTTGATTTTCACGCGGCACTGCGTTACATCCCGGCTGTATCCTCTCTCTGCCATGTCTTTAGAGATCTTCTCATAGATCTTTGCATTCCGTCTTTTGGATCGCAGCTCGGAAAGCACGGACTCATCGCCCCACACAGCGATGAGATCCAAGACTTCCCGATCAGTCCATGCTGGGGCCCTCTTTCTATTCTGAGCTTGCACTGCCATCAGTGCTGGAGAGCTCTGCATCGTTGCCAGTGCTGCTGAGCTCGCCACGATGTCCAGACAGGAAATGAGATTCAAACTGGCCAGACAGGAAAAGGAATTCAAATTCAAATTTTCCCGGGGCTTTTCCTGTGTGGCTGGTCAGAGCATCCGAGCTCGTACTGCTGTCCAGAGCGTCAACAGAGTGGTGCACTGTGGGATAGCTCCCGGAGCTATTAACGTCGATTTCCATCCACACCTAGCCTAATTCGACATGGCCATGTCGAATTTAGCGCTACTCCCCTCGTCGGGGAGGAGTACAGAAGTCGAATTAAAGAGACCTCTATGTCGAACTAAATACCTTCGCGGTGTGGACGGGTGCAGGGTTAATTCGATGTAACGGCGCTAACTTCGACATAAACGCCTAGTGTAGACCAGGCCTAAGGGGTCTTCAGAGGGGCTACTTACATAATTAGGACCACTCACCTAATTAAGGGTTTGCATGATCAGGCCTTTCATGCTAGTGGTGAGTATTTCCCCTTGCCCTCCTAAGGCGTTATTTATTGTATAAATAACGAATGTTGTTTTCTTCTTTGCCTGTGGCAAAAATGTGCAAGATTTGAAGAACTGTTGAAGAACATGAAATACTTTGTTTTTAACCCAAAAGTCCATACGTCATAGGCTAATGTGCCATCAGCAGGATTTGTGTGACAAAAGGTTCATTAATCTGGTTCAGAACTATACATATTATTATGAGGTAAATATGCAATGTTTATAGGCCGCAGAAATTACAACAGGACAGACTTTTAAATTTATGCTTTGTAATATTGTTTGTCAAAATAATGCCAATAGACAGAAAACCTCTGAAAAATAACTTTATTATCCTAAATATAATTACATTATGCTAGAAAGTATCTCATTTCATTTTAGTCAATCAGTCTTCTCCACAAAAAAACCCATTGTTTTCTGAAAATCTCATTGTTTAGTAATGATAATGCTAATGATTGCAAGAAGTAAAACTTACTACTCATAAAGCTTAAATAATTTTTAATTATATATTAGTCATTCTTTAAGAAATATGTAACCAGGTCATTTAGTTATAAGTGCTTCAGGTATTACCAGCAATTAAATAAATAAATATAAATAATGGAGATATCCTATCTCCTAGAACTGGAAGGGACCTTGATAGGTCATTGAGTCCAGCCCCCTGCCTTCACTAGCAGGACCAAGTACTGATTTTGCCCCAGATCCCCAAGTGGCCCCCTCAAGGATTGAACTCACAACCCTGGGTTTAGTAGGCCAATGCTCAAACCACTGAGCTATCCCTCCCCCCAATTAGAAAGTTCATATGTATGAACAAGTTTATATGAAATGTACCACTATTAAAATCTAGGTTTCTTTTAGCATTTAAGTGCTATAGATTTTGCAGTTAGTAAGAACCAGAGGTAAGGTGACAGTAAAAGGAGTTTGTCTGTGCATATACTACATGCTTATATGTAGATATGTTAAAATTTTAACATATATAACAGATGTGACTTTTTTTTTTTGTCTCAAATGTGTTTGTATACAAGATTTTCCTGAATGTGTTGGTATACCCTTTGAAGTGTAAAACTGCATTGGATGTGTATATATAATACACTGAACGTGTGATCCTTATGTATATATTAAATCACACACACTGGTAAATCAATTGACATTTTAAAGTGCACACACATAATTTTGTTCTGAATGTTTGTTAATATACAATCAATCAATTCTGACTGCCCAGCCGCCAGTAAACAAAACTTGAGTTCCTCTGTCTATTAATTGATTGCATACTAGAAGGTTTTGTATATTAATACTGTGCACAATGGTGTGTTTATCATTATCTGGGAGTGCTATTAAATAAATAGAGAATGATAATTATTAAATCATTCTTCAGTTTCATTACCGGCAATGACCACCTGCTAATGAAAGCCCTGCTGGAAGAAATGTGTGTACAATCATGACTCCAAGTCACGTTAGACTGATAAATGAAAGGTTAGATGAGACATGGCCCTAGCAACCAGATTTCTTCTCCAAGCAAGAGGCAGCATCTTATAGTGTTATCAGTGTTATGGCCAGTGATGCACCTGCTAGCTTTCAGGGAGCATCACATGTGTTGTTTCTGTGAGCGAGGACTCTCACTAAGCCTATTTTACTCAATCTGTGAAGCAGAGGAGCTGCCTTCCACACAGGAGGGCTGTGGCTATTGCAGTGAATACTGCATTCAGAAGCAGTAGCAGGAGAAAACAGCGATGGGTGAAGTTACCGGCACATAAAACACCAGGATGCTTACTATTCTCAATTGTTGATGTTGTATTTGAACAGGAATAGGGGAACTGACTCCCATTTTGCTGAAATAGAATTGAGATGCAAAGGGAAATAACATCTAAGAGGAGCAAAAATCAGTTTTATGCAAATAGCTAAGTTGTAATAGAAAAAAAAATACATTTAATGCTGCCTAGGGAACACGATGGAATTTAGAGGAACAGATTCCATTGCAGACTAACAGCATGCCTGATTGCACTTGAGTTGAATCACTGTGAAGCAGCTTCGTGTTGTGTTGTACCGTTTTATGGCTGAATGAAGAATTGGAGAATAGGAATGGGGTTATGTAAAGTATTTCTGCATAAAAGGAAAATATTGTAGAGCTGGTATGTAATTTTTTTATTTTTAAGAAGAATTTAACACAGGTATGTACTCTTTCTACTATAGCACCTAGAAAGCATATATTTTATGTATTTCCTTTGTTTCTCCTCCTCATTTTCATTCTCAATGTACCTCCCACTGTTCTAGCTAATGTAATGCATTGAATTGTAACGGCTTTTTTTCTAATGCTAAAATGTTGGTGATGCTATCAAAGCTTGCAGACTTTGAGTCAACACTTTTATTAAAATGCTTTCACTTGTAATGTTATGATGGTGGTAAGTTCATGCTGTAAGATTAGTGAAATACCTTTCACAGAAAATAGATGTGCAGGAGGCGCCTCAGTTCTTTAACTCTGATTTTATTTTAAACAGAGTTAGAGCATTTTAAAGACCATGTTGACAAACAAACTATATAAAAAACAAAATGGAATGATTGAGATCTGAATCACTAGTGAAGATGTGGTATGTTTTGATTGTATTGTTCAATACTTTTTCTAGTTCATGATAGGATTAGCAATAAATTGAGCTTTACAGATGCTTATGCATTTCTGGGTCTTGATTAATCTTTCAAGATGAATACCCTGCAGCTTTGCTTTGAAGGGACAGCTTTACTTAAAATGTAAGCTTGATTCTATTTCACAACTATACTCAGATGTATAAGAATACTATCTTCTTCCCCAAAGCCCCATAGCTTAACAAAGAGTAACCATTTAATACCCTTAGGGATATCACTGTAGATTCAATAAGAAGGCATCTTTAAACAATAAGATAGTATAGTATTTACCACCTTCAATTTCCAGAGATTAGCACTTACTTCGTGTTTTTACTGTAAAAGGTGCCTGTTTTTTATTTTGTATAAGGAAAAAGAAAGTTATTTGAAGCTCAAATAGAGGCTAAAGTGTTCATTGACCCTTCCTTCTACTTTCTTTTAAAGTATTTAGACTGATCTCCCAGTTTACTTTTGTATGAACAATCATTTTTTTTCCACAGGTGAGACTGAATATTTTATTTGGAGTTCAGACCAAATGCAAATCCATGTGTCTTTAAAATGAGGGGACTAATAATACTTGCTTTTGGTGGGCATGTCTGGTAAAATATATCTGAAACACAAGCATTTAAGCCTCGTAGAACAGTAATGTCCATTTGCTTGTTCAGTCCTGACATCTTTCAAAACATTCAGTCGGCTGCTTAATTTGCCTCCTGGCAATTTTTAAAGTAACATTTCTTCATAACGCTTTGAGATACAAAGGGTTAATGTCCGTTTCAGATTCTTAATAATGACATTACCCTTAGCTTTCAGTAGTTCTTGTGCCTCGAAAGCTTTTTTTGGCAAACATTATTTGATTGTGTGGTAAGGTGTAAAACCCCTAGCCTAATTATAAAGGTTTAATCATCATTCAGAATGAATGATAAATGTGAATGGCAGATGTTTGTATTCTGAATTTTGCTGTCAGTGCTAATATAAACTAAATATACTCACCCTTTTTAGTATATTATGCCTTTATTTATTAAATGGTACAATATCTGAGTAATAAAATAGAAGTTAAGGATAATGATTCATATGAATATTCTAAAATTAGTTCTGATTCTTACAATGTGAACAATCCATGTACAAGTAAAAATGTCTAGGAAAAAATACTACTCTTTCTAAAAGTTGTAAGGAAAGTGTACTATAGTGAGCCTAGATAAATTGTGCATCCTCTTCATGCTGCTTGTGTTACACTGAAAAGCATGTTATGAAAACAGATGTAATTAACCTTCATTTGGGAAGATTTCATACAGATGCAAACCTGAGTTTTTTTTTTTTAAAAAAAACTTGCACAGAAAACGATTTAATTTTCTATTTTCTTTTTGCTTATGGTTGGAGGTATATGTACCCATGTAAGTGTTTTCTTTTTGACCATGTCTTTGATCCTGCAGTGAAGTTATAATGCTGTGCTGGTCTCATTGGTGTCTTGCTGTGAAAATGCTGTGACATCACATATGTAGTGCTGGGACTTTGGAGGAAGGAAATGACTGCTACTTTAAAACATCATTTATAATTAACAAAAGTGTCAATGAACTCTGTGAATATTGCAAGGAACTTGGTTGATTTAAATGAAATATGTTTTAAATCTGTTCTTAAAAGTTTATATTTATAAAGTAGTCCTGGATATAAGGCTATGATTTACTTTACTTTGCCTCTTGAGACCACTATGGCAAACTGGATATCATTGAACTATAACAAATCTCTCTGAAGCATAAAAATTCTTTGGCACCTAATCACATTTTTAAAAGGCTCTACCATATTTCCCACAGAATTCATTAAAGCTGGGGTTCTGAAGTAGACATGCTTATTTTTGGATAGAAAATTAAAGTAAATGTGTATAAGGCTATTGACTGGTTTAACTCTCCAGTAAATGGAATCAAAAGCAAGTTTATTGTGATTTAAAATAAATAGGTATTTTGTGTATAGGAGTGTGGGGAACATGTTTTTGTTTTTAATTTTGGAGCTGTGATAATTCCCCAGACCAGTGAGGAAGCTAGCTTTATCAGTTACAACATACACCTCTACCCCGACATAACGCTGTCCTCGGGAGCCAAAAAATCGTACTGCGTTATAGGTGAAACCGTGTTATATCGAACTTGCTTTGATTCACCGGAGTGTGCAGCCCCGCCCCCCCAGAGTGCTACTTTACTGCGTTATATCAGAATTCGTGTTATAGCGGGTCGCGTTATATCGGGGTAGAGGCGTATTAGTGTTTAGCTCTTGGTTCTGGGCTCCATTTATTGTTCAAATAACTACAGACTCACAAAAGGAAAACACATACATCCAGCTGGAGCTTCCTGCCCAGCCACAACTCCCTAGGGCCTGCCACCTGGAGTCTTCCTCCTTTAGGGACCACTGCAGGAGACTCTTCTTTCCTGCAGCTTCCCTCTGCAGTCCCCCCTTGACCAAGCCACTTGCTGGTTCTTATAATCACATACTCCCTTTCCAGCTGGATCTGATAATTGACCAGTGCTGAGTGGCCCTAAGACTCTGGCCTGTAAAGTGGAAAACCACCCTGTTATAGGGGCCAAATCCTGATGTGTGCTTAACACCTCCAGTGCTCATTGACATCAAGGAGAGTTGCAGATGCTTAACAAGGCTCAGATTTGGCTTCTAGAGTATGTGTATGTATGCAGAACACATAATGCTGTGTTGTAACAACTGTTCTCTCGGCATGAGTTAGGATATGATCCTGGCATTTTCTCAAGGGACAATGCCCCAAGTGAATGTTACAGGCCAATTTAAATAAAAGCCATAATACCCACAGCATCATGTATCCTATATCTTCCACATGTTTAACAGAACTACTATTTTAGAAGTGTTTAGGGAATATTTAACATATATGGACTATTTTTGTATCACTCCACCTGTAAACAGATTCCCTTAGTCTGTTTCACAGTCACAGGGCAAAGGGGGGAGAGTGGGAATATAACTAATATATCTTAAAACCTTTACAAATTATCTAAAAAAAATTTCATAGGACATCCAATCTTAAATCTGTCGCTGGTCCAGGTCTGAATATTACCTGTCCTGAGGCTTAGGCCAATGTAATTCTAAGGTTGAAATTGTGCATTTAGGGGGAAAGAATGGGGATTATTGGTTGCTGAGTAATGGGAAAAAATAGTGGCTGTTTAAACCTGCTCAACGGTTTGGAGTGTTGGAATAAGTCTCAGAGAGATGGTTTAGTAGTCAGAATGGAAGTAAGGCAGTGAAAAGTCCATGATAAATGACATTTTTAGATGTGCTTTCAGTTTATTACATAGCTTTCCTCTCTAAATGTGTGGTATATGCAATTTAATATTAGTTTATTACTTACGTACTATGGGCCTGATACTGAAGTCCTTATGTGAGAGATCTCCTACAGAAGGCAATGGGAGTTTGCCAAAATAAGAATTGTCAAGATTTGGCCATAAATATGATAATGTGTTGATAGTCTGTTCATTTGATCAATGAGAATAAAAATAAATTTATATTCTTTTATTGAAACATTGCACAAAACAATGAAGAATTGTATACACTCACAATTTAGTCTATACATTAAAAATCCATTATTTACAGTACTGTGGTAAACATTAATTTGAATTATAGTAAGTTATTAGTATAGTTATTAATATAGTTTATAATATTTTTTTCTTTAAGTAGAAACTTTCTTTTCTCTAAATATTTCTAATGTGTGGGACTTTACATAGGAATAGTCCTTTTTAAAAAGATCCATGCTAAATCTTACTAGCTTTTGATAAGAATGTTATCTAAAATAGGTGTATGTATAATAATGCATACAATTGTAAAAGACCAAACATATCTTACAGCTGATAATGGTTTTTCTATCACCATTGTGTATGTTGATTATTTGATTCCCCCCCCCCCCACCCAAGCTGTTTGGGTTAATGTTAGGGATAACTGAAATGCGATGAGGCCCAGTCAGACAAAAATAGGAATGTTTTAAGCTAGTTTAATACCGTAATATGGTCAACCATCACATAACACTGAAGCTATATGCCAACCAACTCCTGTTCCTTTAAAAACCTTGTGTACATTTACACTATATTCGGATAGGGTATATTAAGCCACTTAGTAATGAGTAAGGCAAAATGGATATTATTAAAATTAGAAATCTACTGTAAGGTATCTTACATATAAGAGAAATTTAAATATAGTTCTATTGTATTCCTTAAAGCATGTATTCTAATCTATAGCTTTAGTTAAGATCACTGCTCCAGTGCCCTGAGGACTAACTATGATTTTTCTAGTTTTAGTTATAAATTCCATATTGGACAATTATTTCCATGGAGAAAAATACAGGAGATATGCCTGCATCCTTAACAATTTAGTCTTGGTTATTCATCCACATTTGTGGACCACTTACTAGAATCATAATTGGGGGGGTTGCATAACCTCATTTCATTGACAAATGCATATACTATACTGAAGTAACACATAAAAATAGGAAAAATATAGTAGTGCTGCACAACTGAAAAGAGTATTGCAAAATAAAATGTTTATAAAACTCAGATATTATCTATAGAGCAACCTATCATGAAAATATACCAGCCATCCAAACCCTCTATTTGCTCATGATATTGGTAATAAAGTAAAGAAAAATGAAATTTTATTCCCCGTTCAAAATAATTATTCACCCCAGATGGCTGGGAAATTATAATTATAGAAGGCCTCTCTGTAGATAGTTTGAAAAATATATTACTATATACCGTTAAGTAGTTCAAACAGCTTGTGTACATTTATGAAACAGCTATTGACTCTCAGAACCATTTGATGTAGTCACTGATTCACAATGTTCAATGATATATTGTATGGCCAAATTCGGATCTAAGCCACACTGGTGTAAATAAAGTTAATATCAATAGAGTTACATCAGTACTTTAGTCACTCCACTTTATTATCCATTATTGGGTTACATTAGTGTAACTGAGTTCAAAATCTAGCCCATAGCTTATAAAGTACATAAATGCCAAGTTGCTAAGTGTCTTGGAATATAGCTCTGCTGTGTGCTCTGTAGATTAGTTTGCATAACCTACTTGAAAAGCATACAGTCAAATAGATGGTACAGCATAAGTTAGGTGACAGTCATCTGATTCTTTTCCTTCTTTGATCTAATCTGTCTTTTAGTTAAGTAGGTCAGCCATTTTGACACTTATCTGTTTTGCTTATTCTGCCACTTTATAGAGTGCACCTATCATAAAACTTTAGAACATTAGCAGAGAGACAATCTCTTTAAGACATACAGGATGCAAACCATGAAGGGCTTTATAGGTTAAAAATAAGCAGCTTGAATTGAATGAGTTGGAAGCCAGTTCACTCAGTGGTGCACAGATGCGCTGGTAATATGCTGCATATGAGAAGGACTGCTGAATAAGTGGACAGCCACAGTCTGCATTAGGGCTGAAGTTTCCAAGTGATCTTTATGGACAGTGGCCACAGCTTCCTAGGGAAATGCAGATGGGGAAAAGGCACTCTTGGCTGCTACTGCGATATGAGCATAAAAAAAGTAAGCACCTCTAGTTGGCACATGTTAGTAGTAAAAGGATAGTTGCTCCTTCAGGTGTGTCTAGCATCATTTCTGCCTTATCCCTACTGAGCTGCAACCTGCCAGCTCTCATTCCAGTCTCATTCTTGTATTGATGCTGAGGGCAAATCTACACTACAGTGCTACATTGGCATAGCGGCACCAATGCAGCTGTGCCGCTGTAGTGCGTCTGGTGAAGACACCTATGCTGACGGGAAAGTGCTTTCCCATCGGCATAATTACTCCATCTCTGCAAGAAGTGTACGCTATGTCGTCAGGAGAGCGTCTCCTACCAACACAGCGCCAGCGTGGACAGCGTGAAACTTGCGTTGCTCGGCGGGGGGGGGGGGGGGAGAAGGGGCTTTTTCATACCCCTGAGTGACGCAAGTTAGATTGACTTAAGTGGTAGGGTAGACCTGCCCTGGGAGAGCTGCTCAACATCTGTAACATCTGGGTTCAGTAAAACTGCGACGTAGAGTTCATTGTCATGATGATAGAACTGCAAGCCAAAGAATCTCTCTATCCCCACTAATGGCCTCCTGTGTGAATTGAACAGAAAGGGTGACAGAACCCTACAGTTCCCCCACACAGGAAAATCCCCAGGCAGATAGTTGTCCAACAGAGAAAAAGAGCCACTCTAGTGCAGTTCTGTCTTTCTTTGCCGGAGTCTGTAGCAAGGTCAACTATACAGTATATGCAATATTACACTAAACTGCATTTATGTAACAATCTTTACAAGCCGGTCATGGAGCACTTCATAATGCAACACATAATTATCATTATTTAATAACAGTAAAAAAGCAGCAGCAAAGTATTTCTTCAAATCAAATTCATTTGAATCAGGGTTTTGTTAATTAAATTATACCAGTGTAGTTAAAATCATCTAGTATGGACACAGTTCTACCAGAGTAAAAGGGCATATACCAATATATCTTTTTCTGGTACCCCTGACCAGCATACAGTAGACTAATAAAAGGATAGTTTTACTGTCATAACTGTCTACCCTAGGATTTTTACCAGCATAGCTATATTAGTTTTAAAAAATTGCACCCCTAGTGGACATAGCTAGACTAGTAAAACTGAAGTATAGACCAGACTTTAGTGGCAGGAGCATGTCATGAGACTCTGGAGACCTGGGTTCCAGTTCTTAGTCTGATGTTGACTTGGGGCAATTTGAACCTCTCTGTGCTTCAGTATCCACAGCTTATAGATTCCAAGGCCAGAAGGGACCATCTAGTCTGGCCACCCAGACAACTCAGGCCATAGAATTTCCCCCCAATAATTCCTAGAGCAGATCTCTGAGTCTGTTTTTGTATCTTGATTTAAAAATTCTCAGCGATAGAGAATCCACCATGACCCTTGGTAAATTGGGCCAATGGTTAAGGACTCTCAACATTAGACTGAAGTGTCCATTATTTAATATTTGCTTCCCATGTAAATAGTAATCAAATCACCCTTTAACCTTCTCTTTGTTAAAATTACCATCTATTTATTAAGCTGTGTGAATTGGGTTGATTCCATAGTAGCCCCCACATAGAATTGCTGGGAAGTGTAGTGAATCTATCTATCTCAAATGGAAGGTGTTTATGTAAGTGCAAAATAATAATTATTTAGGGCTTCATCATGCCTTTAGGGCACAGTCTTGTGCCGGCAGTGGTGCAGAGCCTCATTGCATTGGGGAGCTCTATGGGCATTCTGCCTCTCCCATAGCTTCTTGGTATCTGTAGCACACAAACTGCTACCTCTTGTTTTAAGGGGGACAGGGAAAATGACTCTCTGGCCCTCCTGGATTGTGTCTGGCAGATTGAAAGGGGGAGCAGTGCCATGGATCTGCCTATTCCATGCCCCTCCTTAGTCCTTTGGGAGCACTGTGCTTCCCCAAGTTGATCCTTGCATGGACTCTAGAGGGAGGAAGGCGCTTCTCATTCCCTTTATTGTTACTGCAGGCTCATGAAATGGACAGCAATGACTTAACCCCTTAGTTTTAAATATCTAAATGGGCTGTGCATTTTTATAGCTATAGGAAATTAAGTTTGACAAAAAGCATAATTGCAAAAACTTCAAGTTCCCCCGATCTCAAGGGAAAAATAAATATCAAGCCACTTTTTGATTTTGTGAGAAGCTGACATTAGACCCATAACTACAAAACACTGCATAGATACTTTGAGCCATAGCTATTAAAGGTCTGATCCTGCTTCCATTAAAGTTAATGAGAGTTTTGTCATTATACTATATGCATATAAAAATAACGTCTTAATACAAACTTTTATAGGCAGATAATGTGAAGCTGATAGCAATGTGTTAGCACAGTAGTTGCCTGTAAGGATAGGAGCTGCTGTAGTTTGAAAATAATAGGATTCAGAATGTCATGAAATAGTGAAGGAATTAAAACAATTAAGCCTTGGAAAACCAAGACATTTGCCTGATATACTAGGCCCTTCTGGTGGAACATTCTCAGCTTGGCAATACTTTGCCAGTGATAGAACCATGTTCTAGTCTAGTGACATATCCGAGCTCCCTATTCACCAATAAGTGCAATGTCAGTATAACACCAGAGCCACATTCAGCCCTGGGTTCCTCAAACTGCGTCTGTGGGAGAGGCTGCATAGGGTTCTCCTGTTTTGGTTCCCTTCCTCCCCTTCACTTCTGCAGAGGGAGCACATGACAGATTTTCTCCCCTTCTCCTCTCCTCTCCTTGGCCATCCCAAACTTCCCAGCACAAAACCTGATACTTGGGCTGTGCATTTGACTTAAAATAGCTAAAGCCAACTAATATTTATTTGGGTCCAATTTCATAACATGGCGAGGTGTATAACTTAGTGTCTTGCAAACCATCTTTTTATTTTATTTTATTTTACACCAACTTGGCATGATGTTTCAATGGGAGACACAAATCTGGACAGACAGATCACTGAATGAGAACTCTCTGATCACTGAGAAAATTCATTTATTCCTATATCCTTCCCACAAAGTGTGCTGCCCTACCTACATCCTTCTGACTGAACCTAGCAATAGCTTACTGATTAAAAAATAAGAGGCATGAACTAGATCTCTGCAAAAAAGTGAAATGGATCAGACCCAAAGAGACCATCATCATTTTATGTGGATAAACATGATTTAAACAAAAGCAATGCTTGAGAGTGCACCAATAACCTGTAAGTGTATGATAAATGCTGCTGAGATCCAATGAAACTAATGTGAAAGAACCTAAGTCAGCTCCAATTAGCAAGTCTATGTACATCTAACAATGCAGCTTTTAAATTGCTTGGGTGTTTTCTAAAACCTGACGTGAAATAAATCAACTTGAGCTAGACGAGTTTGCAATTCTGTATAAACAATGTTCTCAAGGATCTTTGATACAAAGCATAAATTAAACATTGGATGGAAGTTAGACGTATCGTTGGCTGTCAAGGAAGGAGTTACTAAGACTTGTTTGAAAATGGATGGTAATGTTCCAGGTTCCAATGATAGATTCATTATTCCTTGAAGTTTTGTAGCCTGAGCAGTTAAACGTGCCCTTAGTAGCCAAGTATGAATTGGACGTAATGCATATGTTGGTGTTAAACCCTATATTCCATCATAGATCTCTGACACTCACCTCTGAGTAAAGATAGTTGGTTAAAGGAGAAGATTAAAAACGCCATGAGTGGAGTATGCAGAGGAGTCAGTCAGTTCACAATCAGCTCTGAGGGCTTGTTCATAAAATGATTATAAACGTCCACTGAAGAAGCTAAGAGGTTATTAATTGATCTCCCTACATTTACAAACATGCCTTAAAAAGAGCTTCAGGATGATTCCTTCCTCTGATAGCGACATGGGAGAATTAGACTTCCTTTGCTTTAAGGAGAACTTTGTGGTAGTCCAACAGACGCCATTTGCACCTGTAGCTTCCAAGGATCGTCCACTTTTAATACCCTTGGTTCAGAGCCTAGGAGAATAAAAAGTCAACATAGCTACACTCATTTACAACAATTGAAAATCTGGCCCATATTCTAGAAAGGTGCCATCTTGTGTAAAATAACATGCAGCTGCCATGGAGGAGGAAGATGAGTGTTGTCTATTCCTAATCTATCTGCACTTGGGCCAAATCCTGACATGGTTGTAGCTGGGAGAGGAAAGAAGGCTGCTATGCATCTTCTGCCCCAGGACTGCTGCCAGCCCAAGTTCTATTAGCCAGGCCTGGGCATCATGCAGTGCAATTTGCTGCTTCAGTGTATACTACTAGCTAGTGTGTCCATGACTGCAACACAAGCAGTAGCTGGTTGGACAGTAGATGGGGCATATCCCCTAACTAGAAAACCAAGCCCTAAGGTGCATGGACTGCATTGTGCCCTCTGCAGTGCCTTGCTGCTTGCACAGAAGGATGAGATTCCCTATACTCCTTTCCTCCACTCTCCTTGCGCTCCATCATGGGGCAGGTGGGAACAGTTCATATGCACTGTATGTGTACAAGATTTCTTACCTTCTTTTTGTGCCAAAGGATTTTTTTGGTTTCAGAAAGATTTAGAGATTGAAATGAAATGGTCTCAAACTGTCAATTTAAAAACTAATGCATTCAGAGGCTAGTAACACACTGTGTTGATGATATTAGAAAAAATAGGAATGGGTGCCCCAGAAACAAACAAGTCAAAAACCCAGAGATGGTCTATCCTTTCCATTCTATCTATCCCCCATCTCAGTAGCTAATGCTGAAACCTTCAGATGCAGGCAAGAGAGAAAAAGAAAAGTGCACCCAACTGTGTGCAGTACAATTTGTACCTTAGAGAAAATGTCTTCCTAACCCCAGCTGGTGGTCAGCTTCTGCCCTGAAGTCTGAGGGTTGATTGTCCTAGTAGCTAATTTTACCCTAACTGCATGCACTATTATTGTTCATATAGGGGTCTTACTCCTTTTTTTGAGTATTATACTGGGGCAATGTGTTTCAGAAGTGAGTGATACCTGTATACAAAGAGTACTTCCTTATATCCGTTTAAAATGTATTGACTCCTATTCTTGTATTATGGAATAGGAGCTTCTATAGACCAATGAATATTTTATACTTCTATCATATTTCCTCTTGCTCATCTCCCTTTTAGACCAAATGGCTCTCGTTTGTAGCCCCTGTGACCCCACACTAGTAAATCAAATGGCACCTTTGGCCCCACACTTTTAGCCCTTTTCTGAATCTAATCTAATTCTTCCATATTACTCTTTATCTCATTCTTAGTACAGCCAGCTGAAAATCAGACAGCTTAAAATCTTAGGCTTGTGGGTACATCCTGTCCTCTGCTGCACTAGGGTAGGCAGGAATGAGGGACGGAAGATGATACAGAAAGACTCTTCCACTGAGCAGAGTCAGAGAGGATACTTCCATAGGGCACAGGAGAATCCATGTACAGCACTACCTGAACACTATGCTCTAAAGATCTGAGAGCTAGGAGGATGTCTAGCCTTCCAACCAGCCAAGTGTGCATGCTACAGTCAGAAAAGCTGTGAAGTACTTCCCCAGCCCATGATCCTAGTCTGCCTGGTAGAATCCTGCCCCGGCCTAGAGAAAGAACTAAACAGCATTTCTGTTCCCTCTGACTGCACTAGCTAAAGGAGGGTTTGGTCCTTAATCACTTTTTTGATTGCTGCTGCACATTAAACAGATGACTTAATTAAACTGTGCAGATTATTCAGAGGGAATGCAGACACAACCAAAAATTGGTATTTCATCTCATTTTCAAGAATCAATTCAGGGCTAACCCAAGTATGTATATAAATATTGCTTATTCTTTTATCTACGAAATATGACTCCAAGACTACCAAGTGTTACTAATGTGAGTAGTCCTATCGGCTTCAATGACCTTACTCAGGTAAGTCAGGCTTGCCAGATCAGGCATATAAATATTAGAACTGTAAACATTGAAATTTAACAGTTCTATGTGTTTTCAGTATTTTTACCCAATAAAGCCCAGCTAGAGTAATAGCAACATTTTTTAAAGTCCTGTCACAATTCCCAATCCACCAATTGGAAAAGGATTAAAATTCTCCCCTGAATCCTCTTTAATGGCCCTTCTGGAAGTAGTTCTACTTCCTCTGAGGGGAAAAAAATGTCTCTATTATTTTTCTTCTGCAATTTTATGTATCCCACAAAACTGGCAATCAGTGTCCCAAAGGTACATGAATGGATTTCAATTTGCCACCTATAAGTTAGTGGCTATAAACTAAAATGATGATGATTTCTTTAAAAATAAAATGGAATCCTTGGCTAAGTACAGTGCTACCTTCTATTGGCCTGATTCTCCAAACACGTACACATGGGTAATTTTATTCACATGAATATTCCACTAACTTCAGCTGAACATATTTATACCCACTTGTAAGTGTTTTGGGGAAAGAAGCCCAATATTTGTAAAATCAAAGACTTGGTGGATGTAGCAAGAGTTCTGTGTAATTCTTCTTTTAGACACATTTCAATGCTGAAGTTGGGGGGAAAGATTTCTACTACCATCAGACTACACAAAAGCTGCAACAGCCAAAAGTGCTCACTATCAATGAATGTATCCAATTTGCCAACTTTACATTAATTGTCTGTTAATTGCCATTGCAGTATTACTTGTTAGACAGTTAAAACTATTCTAACAGTCAGGGCCGGCTTTTTTGCCACCCCAAGCAAAAAAAAAAAAAAAACCTCGCGGGGCGGCCGGAGCAGCAAAGCAAAGCAAAAAAAAAAAAAACACGGTGCGTGGCGGCGGGAGCCAGAGTGCAGGGGGACTCCCTGCGCTGCAGATGTGCCCCGGGCAGCAGAGTGCGCGCCCCGGCTAGTGGAGGAGAGGGGGAGGGAGCAAGGGGGGAGAGAGAAGGGGAGCCAGAGCTCTGCAACGCTCCGGTCGGTGGGCAGGGAAGGATACGGGCTGCCCTGCCGGGCTTGCTGCAGACCTGGCACTGGCTGGGGCAAACAGAGCGCGCAGCCCGCTCCCAGCAGGGTGCTCCTCTCCTCTGCGCCGCCACCCCCTACAGGGCGGCCAAAGTAGCGAACCAAAAAGAAAAAACCTGCAGGGTGGCTGGAGCGGCAAAGAAAAAAAAAAAGGATTGGAGGGAAGCCGCCCCTTAGAATCTGCTGCCCCAAGCACAAGCTTGCTCGGCTAGTGCCTCGAGCCATCCCTGCTAACAGTGTACACCAAATTGAGCCCTGGAGTAAGCAGTTACAGCTCACATTGATATCAATGAATTTTACCCATTTACACCAGGTATGTTTAGCCCAGTGTTTTCTGAAGCTTTTGATCCAAGGAAAGAATATCTTCCCTTAAAACTCCAGCCCTGTTTGACTGTAAACCACATTTTGTTAGGGCAGATTCTGGATGGCCCTTATATGGCTGTACAGTGGTATTGGAGAGGGATAAAGGGCTTTCACCCTTATTCTTTGTGTGATTTTAATTATGGGCCAAGCAGAATTGTGTCCCTGCTGTCCAGGGAGCTCCAGAACCTTTCCATTCCTATGTCCCTGTGGACCCTTGACACCCCACAGCGGGTGGGGAGGAGACAATGCCAGGGCTTTGACACTACTGTTCACTGATCCAATGAAGCTGAATAAGCTGCATCTTCCAGCAGGTTATGGCAATGGGTGCACTACCTCTGCAAACATAGAATGCTCTTGGAACTCCTGTCTCCCAAGGAGGAATACCTGCCATTGCCCCGTGGGGAGCAGTGTAATGCCGCATTGCCCTGTATTAAGGTTTGTGGCTAAATGGCACAGACTAGCCCTTTGCCTTATGGAAAGTATAGGCAACAACTGTGCAAATGACACTTGCTTAACGTTTCTTACTTGAACTTATTGATTAAAGAGTTCTCAAACCAAGCCAGTCTAATCAAAGCAAAGAGGCTATTTGCAGTGGTATAACACCATTCTTCTCCAATGGGGGTTCTCCTGATCAGGCAACTATGCAATTTGATGAGTAAAGTGAATTCAGTCTCCTAAAGTGAACACTGAGCCCCTTAAAGAAAGATTTTTATGACACATAGGGAGGACTAGTTAACTTAAAAAATCTAAAATAAAATTCCATAATACAAGCATTTTGTTGTTGCATTTATGGACTGATCCAGCTCCCAAGGAAGCTAATTGAAAGGTTCCATTGACTTCAATAGGAGTTGGATCAGGCATTTTAAAAGCCAAAATATTGAGACATTAAACATATATATATTAACACATGATAAAAATTGTAATGCATGACATATCTCAGTGTTTCTCAATGACTAGTTCATGGACCGGTGCCAGTCCCTGAGAGCTCCCTGACAAAGTTTAGGAAGGTAGCAACCCGGTCCACTGAAATCTGGTTTGAATGGGCATTTATTCTAAAATTAAAAGTTTGAAATAATTTATTTTAATTAATCTACAGTTCAACATTCTGATCTATATTCTACAGTTTGTAGAATATTTACATCGGCACATTGGTCCCTCTAAGTGTCTTACTGAAAATGAAAACGAATCAGACTAATTGAAATCATATCAATGGAATGCTATGGATGAAGCATTTAAAATATTGCAATATTCTTACTTTTCCGATGAGAAATATAGCTGTGAAGATACCGTTTAATAATCTTGAACCTACCATTTAATAATTGTCATTAAAAATCTATAGATCCACACAGCAAGAATGCTGTTTAATATGGCATTGCTGGCCCTACAATTAAATATATTAAGTTTGATTGTATTTTAAAATGGACATGGTCTAGCTGGTTTCTCTTATTGCCAAATGTCACATAGATTTCAAAAATGTTTAGTGTTGCCATGTAATGGATTAAATGATAAATTCTGTTTTGAAAGCCATAGTAACACTATTCCCTCCTTTTTAGACACTGCCAGGAGCCATGGGGAACAAAGCAGGATTTTACAGCACATTCAGGCCTCCTTCAGGATTTGGTTTCCGATGAACACATGTACTTTTTCCTGTCAAATGATACCAAAACATTGGTAGTTTACATGTTGAGCACATCCTCCCTGTCTACAGTCCCAGCTGATAAAATGTACACTCACTAATGATTCTGTTGGAGATACAAATATTTTTCTGGATCTGAAATTGCATTTTTTGTGGGGAAAGGTTAATATAAATTGCTCTCCATGGTTTCTGCCCTTTTAAAGAGCCTGATCTCATCTTACATATATAAGATTTACAAAGGAATGTTTACAAAGAAATTGGGAAATAGTACAAAAAAGAAAGAGAGTTCTCAGAGCAAAAAGGAACAAGACTTAACCCAGGTTGGACAGACAAAGAATCCAAAGTTTTCAAATACTTTGAAAAGCACCGTTAAAAAGATTGCAAAGTGTCCATCTACTCGCAACTTGTCAACTGAAGAAGAGGAAGGTAATAAAGAATTTTCACTTTCTCCAACATTCAGTTACAGAGTTGCTATTGCCAATGGACTACAAAAGAGTATTTTTGTAACAAACAATAATAATGAGGAATTATTTCAAGATATCTCTTCAAATGATAGTTCATATTCTGAGTCATTAAGTGAAGTAAAGGGTAGCAGCAGGAAAAAGGAGTATTTATCACATACAATGCCTGTGAGACGCAACAGAAAGAGTTTGAGCAGTCTTGCTCCATCAGATGGGAGCTCTGATGGCGAACGTACTTTGCATACCCTAAAGCTAGGAGCTTTACGAAAACTAAGGAAATGGAAAAAGAGCCAAGAGTGTGTCTCATCGGACTCAGAGCTGAGCACATGGAAGAAAACATGGGGCCTAAGAAGCAAGTCGTTAGACAGAACTGGTCGTCACCAGAAATCCAATGCCCTGGAACCAGGCTTTAGTTCAACTGGGTGTATTAGTCAAACACATGATGTTATGGAAATGATCTTTAAAGAACTTCAGGGAATCAGTCAAATTGAAACAGAACTTTCTGAATTAAGAGGACACGTAAATGCTCTGAAACAATCCATTGATGAAATCTCTAGTAGTGTAGAAGTTGTACAAAGTGAAATTGAACAGTTGAGAACTGGATTTGTACAGTCACGAAGGGAAACTCGAGACATACATGACTACATTAAACAAATAGGCCACCCAGGAAACAAAGCAAGTCTTAGGTTTTTAAATGTGCCTGAAGACAGGTTTGAAAATATTGAAAATGTGGTTTACAGAATTTTAATAGACAGAATGGGGTTCTCAGAGGCACAAAACACGATTAAAATTGAATTGGCCCATAGATTAGGGCAACAAAGAGACTGTCCCAATGCAAAGCCTAGACCTATACTTGTATACTTTGAAACAGCACAACAGAGAGATTTAATTTTAAAAAAATCTTATAAACTTAAAGGAACCGGCATTGGAATTTCTACAGATATCCTTTCCCATGACATGAGAGAGAGAAAAGAGAGAGGACTGCCTTCCTCTCAGACATATGAAAGTATGGATATGAAACCAGAGCCAAAAACTAAAAAACATGACTGGGTATCACCTGATGACAGTGATAAAGAGCTGGAATCCGATATAAATAGGAATAGTTATGCAAAGATATCAAAATCAGCATTTCAGATAAAAGCGAGCACTACAAAGGGAAGTGTGGAGTCTCCAAATACCAGAATCCAAAGTAGGACTGTTGATGGCAGCATCTTTCCAAATAAAACAAATTATGGTGAACAGTCACCAGAATTTGACAATGTGGATAAGCAATCAAAGACCTACTATTCAGATATGCCACCTGTTTGGCATTCACAGAATGATTTTACAACTCCCAAACTTAGCCGTTCGGAGTCGGATTTTTCAAAATTGTGTCAGTCTTACTCTGAGGATTTTTCTGAGAATCAGTATTTTAGTAGAACTAATGGCAGCTCACTATTGTCTTCCTCAGATCGAGAGCTTTGGCAGAGAAGGCAAGATGAAACATGCAACTGGTATGGTAGCTCACAAGATCAGACTTTTAACCAAGATATGCAGCCTTATCCAGAGCAAAATGAAGCTGAAAACACTGAAACAGTTGACAGCGGTGTAAGCAATGGAATAATGTGTGTATCTGGAGACAGAAGCCATTATAGTGATTCTCAGCTCTCCTTACATGATGATCTTTCACCATGGAAAGACTGGAATCAGTTAGATCAAGGCACAGACTTGGGCCTAGATTCATCCACACAAGAAGCTTTTGCTTATGATATGAGCACCCCTTCAGACCAACAAATAGATTTTGGAAAGTGCCAAAGTTCTGACCTCCAGGATGACACTGAAAGCTATGACTTTACCCTTGATGGTAATTCTCCATGTCCCGGCCTCAACAGTGAAACACAAAGTCAGTGGATCAGTCAATATGATGATTATCAGGAAACAAATTCTAATTCCCTTTATCAAAATCAAAACAGATTGCCCATGATGTATCGAAGTCAAAGTGAACTACCAAGTGATGAATCAGAGGAAGCACCTCCTAAATCATGGCATAGTCGACTAAGTATAGACCTTTCTGACAAGACATTCAGCTTTCCTAAATTTGGATCTACACTTCAGCGTGCTAAATCAGCCCTGGAAGTGGTCTGGAACAAAAGCACACAAAGTTTAAGTGGATATGATGATAGTGGGTCATCTTTTATGGGGAGATTTAGGACTTTATCCCAGTCTACTGCTAATGAATCAAGCACAACCCTCGATTCTGATGTTTATACAGAGCCTTGTTATTACAAAGCAGAGGATGAGGAAGATTTAAGTGAGCCAGGTGGTGAGAATGAAACAGATTACGTAGAAGTAATGGAACAAGTTCTTGCTAAACTAGAAAATAGAACTAACACAAATGAAACTGATGAACAGGTTCAGGAGTATGAACTTGAACAGTTTTCATATGAAACTCCATACGCAACACTACAAGAAGATGAATATAACCAGCAGTTTGACAACCTGACCATCGAAGATGGGTTGGAACCTGCAGAAGATATAGCTGCTGAAACAGAAATCAGGGAAGACGAAAATCAAAATATCCCAGTGATGCCTATTGAAATTACAAAGAAAAAGAGAATACGCCCATCATTTAAAGAAGCTGCTTTAAAAGCCTACAAGAAGCAAATGAGTGAGTTGGAAGAGAAGATCCTTGCTGGAGGTACTGATTAAATATTGTCTAGTAAACAAACTTTGCTGTCATAAGTAAAGATTACCCTTATTTTCTACATAGGGCCCAATCCTTCTCCCATTGAATTCAATGACAGAATGCCCATTGACTTCAGGAGGAACAGTTATTAGACTCTTTAATAAAATTCATTTTTTTCAGTCTTGGGGTGAAATCCTGGTCCTACTGAAGTCAATGAGAGTTTTGCAGTTGACTTCAGTGAGACCAGAATTTCACTCTTAGACTATATTCTGGAAGAATCAGTTGAATACTTTTTTGTTAGCTTTAATATGCCACATAGATGATTTTAAAAACTATTTAAATTTTGTGTTGTAAATGAATAGTGGATGAAAAATCAGCATTTTGTTTAATTGGGTTAAACTCTCAATTAAGTTAACTATATAGTCTGTTTTTAATGAATACATTTTCACACAACTATATAAGTAGAATAACTAGGAACAACCAAAGTGTTCTAATATGACAGTATTTTTCCAGCCGGCTTTCATATAGATGATTGGTTTTATGCTCGTGTTGATGAACATGTAGGTTAGATTTCTGAGCAACATAACTTTCTGTGCTATCTTAATTAGTATATAAATCATTGGTCTGAATTCTGTCCTTAGTTACATTAATACAAGCCCATTGAAGTTAGTTCTGAGATATTAAATAAAAGGGGGAAAAGGTATATGTGATAGCTTCAGTGTAAATGAAAAATATGGGGCTTTTATCATGTTTAAGTCAAAGAGATTGCACAGACAGACACAATTTGGTCTACTAAATTTATTTTCCTTATTAATGGTTCCATACTTAGATATCCTTTCAATGGTTATATGATTTAATTACTGTAGTAATCCACAGAAGAGAGTCCATTCTTAATATTTTGTATTTTGAATCTATTCATGTACTAGAACATTTGCAATTAATTAGGACCACATAATTACCATGACTAGCAGATGGTAATTGTCACCTTAACTGAATCTTTGCTCAGTTTTTAATAGTTGCTATGAAAAAATATAATCTGATACTTTCACTTGAAAGATGAAGAATTGTGCCTTCAGCTAAAGAAATTTATTTTGTAGTAATTAGTGCCTCAGAAGCTTTGAATGCTATGAAGTTTTTTGTACTTAGAAAACTATTTTTATAATAAATGCGCAGTCAAATTGAAAGTATGTTGCACAGCCAAATAAGCACCATTCAACTAGACTTCATGTTGGATTTAAATGATAACACTTATCATAGGTTGGCATTTTGCAGACATTTCTGCAATACTATGCTAGAAACCAGATACTGTATTTATGGTAAATGGGTCAGCAGTTTGACATACATTTTCATTTCTCTCTAGGCTCATTACTACCAACCAAAACTTAGACAGTAAAAATAGTTAGTCATGATGCTTAGACAATATTATAGACTAGGGACAGGAAAAAGGTTCGAAAGGTTAAGGAAGCTACATATAGAGAATATAATAGAGTGAAACCCATATTAAAAACCACTGCTAGTAGGCACAGCCCAGGTCTTAGAATATATTCACTAACAAATGAGAAGTTAGATGTGTGTTTTATCTCCTATGATCAGCTTTCTGGAATGCAGAAAAGTGATCCCTCTCTCACTCCTGCAAGTGAAAGGATGTCCACTGAAGGCATTTAAATAGAATACATCTACTGAAGGCTTCCTCTTAAATAAAAATCTGGTATTTCTATTGTAAATTCTTGAAGCATTTCTGACGGTATGTTAAAATCTCACAGAGATAGAATTCTTGTTTTGTGCACCTGGCTATTTGCCAAGGGACCAGTGTGTGGGGATGGGGGCACTGAATCCTATTCCCTGGATAGAGGACTGTAGGGCACAGAGTACTTACACTACATCTTCACTGCAGGGGGGGGGGAGGTCGATTTAAGATACGCAAATTCAGCTATGCGAATAGCGTAGCTGAATTCGACGTATCACAGCCGACTTACCCCCCTGTAGGGACGGCGGCAAAATCGACCTCTGCGGCTTCCCGTCGACGGCGCTTACTGCCACCTCCGCTGGTGGAGTAAGAGCGTCGATTCGGGGATCGATTGTCACGTCCCGACAGGACACGATAAATCGATCCCCGAGAGGTCGATTTCTACCCGCAGATTCAGGCGGGTAGTGTAGACCCAGCCATAGTTATGGCATATGAGACCTGGGCTGTAGTTTTGGCCAGGTCTATTCCACGCACCAGGAGGAAAGTGCATGGGAACCAGAAGATCTGTGTAGTTGGCAGACCAGCTGGTGACATTGACTCTACTCCCCTGGCCTGTCCATGACCCCTGTGAGTACAGAGTGAGCCCTCCCAGAGATTGGCTCTGCATCACGATGTGAGTTACTTCACTGTTTGGCCTGCTGTTCAGTAACATCTGAATGGTTCCACTCTTTTGTCCTTTCCCCACCCTCAAAGGGAGGACATGGATTGCACCCATAATTAGTCATTGTTAGTAGTTAGGTGTAGGAGTTCTCAATTCCTGCCCTTTATTGCACCAGGCTATGTTTTCTAACAAAACATGATTGCCCATTGTGCTTGGTTTTAATGGTTGCTGTAATGTTTTATGTTAAATGGGCTGCTTCACTTGGATCTAAGTGCTTACAATATACCCTGGATTTAGGTGTTTCTAGAATACCCAGTAGTATTGCAGGAGTCCTGATTTTAAACTTGTAATATATACATAACACTTGGGACCATTTTTATTTGCAAACGTACTTTAAAATGTCTTTCCCTGTGTTTTCCATTTGCTGAGTGACATACTGTATTGTTTCAGCCAAATCTTTCTTGCATTATTTTTCAGTGAGCAGGAAGATGGTGGTACAGTAAAGATTCCATTCCCAGATAAGGGAAAGGCATTATTAAAGTACTTTGTATCTGTATCTGAAGAAGGATGTCATTTTAATACCATTTTCCCAAAGAAAGAAAACATTAAACACAATTTGTGTTTAAATTGCATGGAAGTTTTGAAGTAATTTAAAATATGTATAGGAAACAAAGAACCATATTAAGCTTTATAGCGCTTTGCCAGTCTGCCAATTTTCAACCCCCTTTTGTTTTTTACAGGCTGATTCTTGCCTGGCCAAAGAGCATTAAAATTCAGTTTGCTAATTAAGCAGGATAGTTTGGGGTATTATATTTATATTTGCATTAACCAGTCCTATGTTTTAAAGATATGTGACTAATTTAGGGCTGCATTACTTCTGTGAATAGCTTGTTGATTATTTTCCCCTGTAACTGTGATTTATATCAACTTGTGATTTCTATTTATGGATAAAAGCGTTTTGGTCTCAGTTCAGCTGTTTGAAAGAATCCTTACTATATCACCAGCGCATAAAGCGCACCATTTAAAGATTCTCAAAATCTCTTCTTAATGGCCAAACCGATTGATGGATGGCATGCTGGTCAGCCAGAGATACTACTAGATAATATAATAGTATCATTACTCCAAATTGTGCCCACACCAAAGCTCAGATAAAGAGATACATTCTGTTATTTTCACTCCAGTAACTCATGAGTTAAAGGTCACCGGGGACCTTTGGATATAAATAAGAATTCCTAGTGTTCCCATTTGATGGTTTCATTCTCTCTTTATATATATATATAGAGAGAACATATACAGTGGGGTCACTGCAGATGTATTATTTATTTCCACAAGTTCCTGTTGACCTGCTGAAGTGAGAGTAATCAGATGTATGTATGAGAAGGAAAGTGAATAACACAGAGATAATCATGAGATTAAAATTTTTATAAGCACCTCTTAGGGTGTTTTGTACCACAAACTACAGCACTGTGGTTTGTGAAACCATCCAAACTCTAGATGTGTATGCTATGTAAGAATAGATGGGTTCCAAGAGCAATATCAGGAAAATAATGCCCAGTAGTCTACTTCAGACAATATTGCATAATCAAGAATTATTTTAGCCCTGTGATTTACTGCTATTTCCTTTCTCCTAACCTGTTAATATTTGTAATAATCTTTTCAGATTTAGGGGCCTACACTGTTTCCTTTCCCCAGACTCCCTTTCTGCTCCTAACCACATGCTCCCTAACCATTCCCCTTTTCCTTCCTCTCTTCTCTTTTCTGAACCCCTCTCCAGTACTGGCCCTCTCCCCACTGGAGCAAACGCTTTGGGGATCAGATCCCAGAGAGCCAGCAAAAGTCTCTCGGAGATATGGGCTGTTCCTGCTGCCCCTGGACAGTGTCCTAGATTTCTCTGCCTGCATGAAATATTCCTTACGCAGTTGTCAGTTTCTAGAAAATAATTCATGTGGTTGTTTATCATGTGGCAAAATAATAGCTGATCAGTTCACTTAAAAAACAATCAAATGTTGGGCTGGAGTATCCTCCATAGAGTAATTCTGCAGATGTATCAGGGTGTTGAGTGAATTCCTTTCCCAGGCCTTCCTACACCTCCATAGTGCCACACCACGTTCCTTGGGCCAGACACTGGAGTTGCCACTGTAATTGTCAAGAGAAGTTACCATCTGGCATTAACCTGCAAGAAAAGGGACAAGACCTCAACATCCATAGTTATCATTTAAGCGGGCTCTTGGGACTGGTGCAAGGGAAGCTGGGAGACTGCCAGAAAATTAGGGCCCTATCCTGCTTCCTGCCAGAAAAATTGCTCATTGCCAAATCCTGATCCCGAATGGCCAGTGCAGACTTATCCTTGCAAAGAGGATGCAAATCTGGTAGAGGCAGCTTCTGGTGCAGGGGCCACATCAGGGGTGGAACATGGAGGATCAGCATAGCAAAGTTCTACTAAGTCAGAAAAGCAACATAACCAGTGTGTTTCTACTGCACAAAAGGGGAAGACTGGGTGTGGGGGGAACCACATAAAAGATGAGTGGGCTGGGCATGGTCAGGCCAGGGGATCTGCTATTGTGTGGGTCCTCCAGTTCGCCACTTGAGGAGAAGTCTGTGAGTTCATTAGGCTGGAATCACCTCCGCCAAGAAGCTAGGCATGTGCTCCACAGGCGTGAGGGAGGATTCCTGTCCCCGTCATGCATCTGCTCAGTGCCAGGCCCATATACTCAGACTGGGAACTAGGGCTCTGGGTTTGTCTATTCAAATTTTATTTAATGATTTTTTTCACTCTATTAGGAGCTTAGTCAGTCAGACCCTCCCTATGTAAGGAACTAGAGGATTTATGGGAGCTCTGCCATGATCTCTGAAGCCCTGTAAGACTGAAGCCCTGTGGAGTGGCTGTTCAGCTCTGTTGGGTCTCTGGTGCTGCTGTGAGGAGAGGGGAAAAGTAGGTTCCATTAAAAGGCAAATGTTTCCTTACAGTTACCTCATGCTGGTTTGAGATAACACTTCAATAGGACAGCTGTTCTCAAATTATGTGTCGGGAACCCAAAGTGGGTCGCAACCACATTGTATTGGAGTCGTCAGGTCTGGCATTAGACTTGCTGGGGCCCAGGGCCAAAGCCAAAGCTCAAGTCCCAGTGCCTGGGGCCAAAGCCCAAGGGCTTCAGCCTTGTGTGATGGGTCTCGGGTTTTGGCTTTGGCCCCCAGGCCTGGGGTAGTGGGGCTTGGTTAGGCTCAGGCTTAGATCCCCCCTCCTGGGGTCGTGTAGTCATTTCTTTTTTATCAGAAGGGGGTCATGGTACAATGAAGTTTGAGAACTCCTGCAAAATACTCTAGTATCAGAGATACCTCAGTGCAGTAACTGTGAGGAAATAATAATGCTTTTTAATAGTGAGTGGCTGTAGATTGTGCCCTTTTTGTCTTATGCTAACCTGAGAGATGGATGCCATTATTTCCTTGCTTGGGATGCCAGCTCTCCCAGGGATGCTGGAGGCTAACTCCTGTCCATACTAGACTAACAGACCATGGTGTGAGAGGTTTCATTTATCTTTTTTAATGACTCAGCCATCCCCATGATCAAAAATTCAACTGGCATCCATTTGGGAATTTCATGTCCGGAAATATAGAGACTCAGGGCTGGTATTGCCACCTTTACTTATGCAAGAAGGTTGCTGCTAAAAAAATAAAACACAGCACTTCTGTTTAAGTTAATTCTACCTAGCCCTTGGCTGGTGTCATAAAATTATCACACAGCTACGCTTAAGGAATCCCAAGTTTTCTGGCTGACATTTCTGTGGCTTTAAAATGATATACGTTTTGATCTGCTTTAGATGGCTCTTGGGTGAAATTCACCCCTGGGCAGGGAGCCAGCACAAGTACTATGCACCACTTAAGGTCTGTTTTGAAGGCTTAAGGGGAACTAAAGCTGTGCATAGATCTTGAGCTGGCCCCTGACACTGGGGTGAGGTTCACCCATAATGATGTAATGACATTTGTTTTAAAAAAAATCCTCTCTGAGATGCTTTTTCTGCACAGAGCCTAATGGCAATTTTCATCTCTCCAATCAGGAAGACTCTAAGTAAAAAAATCCACTGTTGTTAACTGAATAGGTTGCATGCCGTCTTTGTGTTATTCTGAAAGAAAAGCCTGGACAGAGGAAAGACTTTAGAAAATAGACATTAATAATGATACCGAGCAAGAAAATTTTAGCTGTCGTGCCTCAAAATCTGAAAGTAAAATGTTCACTGGAATAAGGTTTTACTTGTAGTGTACCATATACCTAATGGATTTTGGCCTGGAGTGATGGAAGATATGGTGACAGTCTTATATTATCCTTTGGTATCCTGAACAAACCCTATGGAATTAAAATTGTCTACAGTTAAATTTGGTCCATTAACTATGGTAAAGTGGTGGTCACACATACTCACACACACATGCACCAAGTGTGGAAACAGTTATACTGATATAACTTTTGGGATTGGGAATCCAAATAAACTATACCAGCATAAAACACCTTTATAATGATGTAGTATTGTGTAGACAAATTTATATCAGCAAATAAATCTCACCCCCTACCCAACATGATTACACTGGTAAAACTTTTAATGCGTGTATCAGCCCTGAAGTCCAACTACAGCACTTGCAAGTTGCTTTGCTAGGGCTGCTGAAACTGAAGGAGAAGATCAAGCAAGTGCTTTCTGGTGGAGAAGGTTAACACTTTGTGGCTGATAAACAGTTATGCAAACGTGTGTCCGCCTTGTCACATCTTCTTCTCTTTCTGATAGGTTTCCTTTTAGGAACAATCACAATTGGCATATGTGCTAAGTCAGTGAGCATTTCTGGAAACTTCTCTTCCACCATTTCATATAAAAAAAGATATCTGCAGTAACAGCAGAATGGCCACTTGTAAAATATCCTGAGTGTCATCTGTGATTTCTGAATTTTTAAAAAAATAATCTTAGAATTTTAAATTTAAATTGTCTCAAGTGCTTGAGGGACACAGAGAGACAGTGTAATAAAGAGACACTAATGGGTCATTTAAAGAGAGTCAACTCCTAGAGTTCCTTCCATAAGACGTAGCTCTCTGATGGTTGAGTTTTGTGTGAATGGAGAGTTTTGTGTAAATTTTAAACTTTTAGATTCTCTATGGGACTGATCCCCAAGTCTAGCTGAACTCAGGGCAGGATCCCAAATGAGAAGTGGTCAAAGGTGGCTTTATGCTATCCTGATATCTCTATACTCCTTTGATCCTGGGCCAGTTTGGCTCCCAGAGCATATTAGAGCAGCCTCAAGACTGTACTAACTTGTATCTTCCTGCATTGGTTATCTCAGCACCATGGATGAGCAGAATGCAGCAGTTCTCCAGCAATACCACCACCTCCAGCCATGGTTCAATACATCCACAATATTGGGGATGTATAGAGCAGGGGAATCCCTGAGTAGCTGGTTCCACCGAACACAAGAGCAACATCTAGTGCAATGTTGAACATAAATCTAATAATCTTACTCTTTAATTGAGTTATTTATTTTCATGTTAAATGTATACATGGTAATATAAAATGAAGTGGAAGAGATTTGTCTCCATTAAATTGGAAGGCAGTATGTCCCGTCTGTTTAGCAAATTCTATTAAATTTATCTAAGACTTTATATTAATTTGCATTTCATAACATAAGCCTCATTCAATCAAATTCTGTTCAGCCCAGTCTTTACAACAATGACAGTATTCATCTAATTATTGGCATTTAAAATACTTTGAAATGAGCAATACATTTTTTTTCTTTTTTTTTTAAGAGTATTCCTGCAAAGTTCTGTGGCCTTTCAGTAGAAACATTTAAAAATATATTTACCAGAGCTGAAAGAACACCTGTGCATGAATGTCAATTTCAAGGACATATTTATAAATTGCACTGTGCTCTTCTGTGGAAATGAACACAAATTAATATTTTATCGCCAAGATAAAAGACAGTTTCTGTTTTTAGTTCCAAAATATTTAAGCATTTTCCTTAGATCCCTGTATTTTAGAAATGAAAAATACTGCATAATTTTAATGTAATGACTTTGGGATAAAAGGAATCCACAAAGTTATTTCTTGGTGTGGAAATTAAATTATCTGAATTACTAGAAGTATACAGAGCATGTTTAATCCACCAGGAAAATAAAGACCCAGACATGAAACATTTTAATGACCAGAAAAACATAAATTGGTAAATAACTCATAGTATAGATTGTCCCTCTTCTTTTCTTTCTGTCATCTATTGAAAGAAGCCCAATATTACAAGGCTCAGTAGAATTTTCTGTTTGATGCTCGTGCTTCATTCACACTGCCTTTTGAGTGCCATATGTTCTTTGTGCCCAGTTCGTTAGATTGTCTATTTACCGAATTTTCATTGATTTCAATGGGACTTCTGCACATAGTGAAGCTAAAGAATTAGGCCCTGTGATAGAAGAACATATCTGTGTACTACAAGCGTCAAACCCTAGGTCCATACTCAGGCAAAACTGAATAAAGATTATACACTTTGGCCCTAAAATCTGTAAAGTATTCATTAGATAACTTGTTTGTGCAGAACTCTTGTGAGAACTACAAACATAATGTGGGGGACTAGCAGAAGGACCTGCCTTTCTGCATTACTCCTGATGTCAGAGACTCCCATGTCTGCCTCCCAGCCAAGCTGCTGATCTGACAGCTAGCAATGTCTCTCTAGAGGAGCTGGCCCCCAAGAGGCAGCACAGTTAGGGTCTTCTACCCTATGTAGTGCTGGAGGCCTCTGATGTCTGGAGACCTGGTCATCCTCTTGATCCTGGTCCTTTTGTTATGTGAACAAACACCTATGGGTCTAACCACTGACCAAGACCAAACAACACTATGGCAGGTTCCAATGGTGTCACAGAGATCCAGAGACTTTACATTCCCTGGCTGGTCCATTCCCTTGGTGCAGCTATCGATGCTGGTGGTGCAATTTCTGGTTCCGCTCTGGAAGAAGTTCTCCATCAGCCACATGGCTGGTGGGAGGGGAATGATTGGGGCTTTGTGCTCTCCTGCTGGTAACCACATTTTGGCTCAGGAAGCCTTGCTGGGCCAATCTTCACTCTCCTTGGAGGGAAATGTAACTGTAACTTAAAGTGTTAATGTTTCTTTATAACTTAATGATCTTAAACACCATTTCCACTTTTTCCAATTAAACATCTAGAATTTTTCCTCTATTTTTTTTGTCTTATGCAAATTAAAAGCTGCATAGTTTGATTTGCAAAATGGAGAGAAGCAGCTTTCTAGGTGAGAGGGTTTATTTTTTACTATGATCTAATAAATTACAATTTCCTCTTCCATATCTGACCTACTGTACAGTATGTAGAGAACAGCCTCCGTGTTACACATCCATCTTACAAGAACGGCAGAAGGAACATGGAGAGGAGACTATACCAATAAGGTTTGAGCAAAAGTTAAAACAATTTTTGAGGCGTGGTTTCATGTTCAAACTAGGGCTGGTTCCAAGTCCTAAAGCTTGCATCCTGAACTGATCTTTCCACATTTAGGGAAGGGGCTCTGATCTAGAGTGAAATCCTGGCTCCAATAAAGTCAATTGGCAAAGTTCCCAGTTACTTTCATAGGAACAGGATTTCACCCCTCATGTTCTGGTGCAAGTTTGTCTCTATTCCAAACTGTGTAAGAGTTTTGAAACCCAAGATAAAAATATAAAGAGAAAAAGGGAGAATTAACCATAAAGTATAAAAATATGAAACCTCTTATTTCCTCACCTTCCTGACACCATGCTATAGTGTTTAGAGGACATGACCAGGAGCTGGAAACTTCTGAATTATATTCTGGCCTCTGCCAGTTACCAGCTGTGTTGCCTCAGCAAATCACTTTGGTCCATATTTTAAAAAGTGACTTCTAAGGGCGGGTGCCATTTTCAAGAGTTGCTGAGAACCTCCAGCTCCCATTAAGTTTAAAGAGAGTTCTGTCTTGGAAAATTAGATATCTAAAGTTGGGCATCCAAAAATTAAGGTATACAGGATCAAAGGCCACTTTTGAAAATGTTGGCCTTACCCTTTTGGTGCCTCCTGGGAATACTGCTACTACAGGAGTACTAGGATTAATTACTTAGCATCTTACAGATAACTGAAATTGTGAAGTGCTGCATAAATGCTTACTAGTATATGTGTGGTTTCTTTTCCATCCACCTCCTCCTAGAAACTAATGTGGAAGTAGATGTGTTACCAAAGGGAGGTATATAGAGGCAGTGCTTTCTCTGAAAAGATTTTGCTTTCACCTGCGGGCAGGAGACTGCTGCATTTTCCCTTTATAATGCCTCTACAGTTGAAGCCTTACAGTTTGCTAATCTTTCGTGTGAGTGAGCCTAAATTCCCTGGAGGGGGAAACAGAAGTATGCATTAATTCTATATAATATATGTTCTAATTCCTCACCCGCTGACTTTGGCAATCGTATTGTATCCTATTTCTGCAACCATAACTCACTACTTTTCTTGGCTCATTTAGCACAAGAAGGAGGGAAAGGAATTAATGCTTCTCAGGAGACCTCTAGGCAGTGTTGATTCTGGAAGTGCTGATTGGGAGCTTGACAGGCAGGTTGGTTGGCATGACCTTTTATTATTAAAAACAAGCAAACCCCGCAAATGCTAAACACTTGCTTTAAAAACAGTGAAAAAGGGTGGAAGGAAAAGCAAGGTTTCAGCTGTCTCTTATCTCAGAAATATGCTTTATAGATAACACACCTGTGTGAAAGTCCTTGTACTGCAGTATGAAGAACGGTTATCTCTGTGTGTGTGAGAACTGAGAAATGAAGAATATCTTAATGTCTTACATTATATACAGTGATTATATAGAGTCACTTTCATATAGAGTATTTGGCAGTCAGATTGATTTTATATTCACCTCCTCAAGTAGGCATGCTCTATAGTGCCCCTAAAACACACCTTTTAGCATGATGGCATTCTGCCTACTCATAGCTCACATTCACTCAACACATCACACAAATGTTACACCCAATTATTCCTTACGTGTACTCTCTCTGATAACTTCTAATAAGCACAGTTTAACCAAACAGTGCACAGTATTTGACTTGGTACCTATGGGACAAGAGTTGGGGGGGGAAGTACATTTATTCAAGAATGGCAATTGATTTGCTCCCACCAGTGCCATCTTGTTGGCTGTATCTTTTTTTACACATAATTATTTTTCCTAAATAATGCACTAACAGGAATTAATATGATGGATAATAAAATATACAAGAGCTTCACACTGTGAATATTGAGTAGTATGTGATATATTTTATTTAGGTGAATATAGACTAAGTAACATAACTTCCTAATAAACATGCCTGTAAAGTATAGTATGAGCAGGAGATATAGTATATGAGTAGGCAGCATTTCATACTAGAAATCTGAATGGGGAACAGCACAATAGTGAGACTCTTCAGTACTCCCTGACAGAGGAATCATATCATAGAAATCAACCATAGTGTGGTGCAGACAAAAACAATGCCCAGTCAGAAGAATACAAAAAAAGATGTTGTTTTGTATGTATTTGGTATACTTACAGCTACAGCTGCTAGTCAGATGCCATGCACTTGAGTTGGGAGGATGATGACTTTACCCTTTCTGACAACCATCTGTCTCGCTACTCATAAATGACTGGGGAAGTGGCTCCTGAATATTAAAAAAAAAAAAAAAGTGCGGGACTGCCACTGCTTCTTCTAGGCAACCTCATCTCTTCCACTTTCCCATTGATGGCTTTGCCACTGTTCTGTTGTATTGTAATGGTGGGTGGTTTCTAATTCAGATTCTTTCCTTACCCTTGGGTTACGACACTGAGTATCATATGTGGTTGCCTGCTGCTGTGTGGCTTTTTACTTGTGTGGTTTTAACTCTAAAACTTCTTATACTTAATGTTCCTGAGAGAGTTCTGAAGCTGTTTGCTATTAACCTAACAATACTATCTGTAATTGCCTGTTTGTTTTGTTTTTGAGATTGTTTGCCTTCTGTTCACAGCTGCTGAATTTCCCCTGGAATATGTTGTTTTTTATTTCTGAAAGTTCCCCTACCTATCAAGGTCCTGTAATTCTATCTGCAGTTTGGTCCCGAAGTCTCAATTTGGTGCTGACTCTGGTGAAACTCCAATTGACCGAGCCTATTTTTAATTGCTCTTCCTACAGCTACTTTGTCCGTTGATGTTCTCTATGAGCAGTGTTAAGCAGATCAGACTATAGTGTATGCTAGTGGAGTTGGAGTTAGTATTATGTTAATTAGCATGGATGATGAAGTTTTGAATGGATAATCAAATGCAGGTGTAGACCTGCTGTTGTGCAACACAGGAGTTTTGAAGCAGGCAAGTTGTTTCAAAGACTGAGGGAGCCTTCTGAAGAAGGGAATTTGAGTTACTAACTGTGGTAAATAGCCCGGAAGAAAACCTCTCCGTTACTGAAACTCCTGTAAATTTTCCTAGTTTTGAGAGACTGAGCAACTGGATTCAAATTCTAGCTCACGCGTCAACAATAGAATTACTATTGCAGATCCAATCCTACCCTTTTACCACCCACCAATCTTTACTGAGTTCAGTGGAGTTAAAAAGGTGTAACTGGGGGCAATTTTTTTCTGCAGAATCTATATTACCATTTGCGATGCATGAGCCTAAATGAACACAGCTTGACATTGTGTCCCAGACTGAGTTGTCTGCACTGCACTTGGGTGGGGGAAAACATACTTTTTATTTGTAAAATGGACATATTTAGTATGGAGACACTGAGACAATACATATGCCACTTCTGCCAAATCACTTTTCAGCAGAAAACCACACTTTAAATTGTAACAGTGTTGAAACAGAAATGTTGAATTGTGCCTTGTACCACTTACTGAAGTGTGTACCTCATTTTTAAAATTCTCATTGATATTAAACATATTAACCCTTCAAGTACCATCATGAACCTAGAAGTGTTAGTAGACTCTGCTCTGAGCTCTCGGTTATGTAAACTTCAAAAGATATAGAGGTTTGATTCATATATATTTATCCTGACATCTTAGGTGTAGCAATAGGTCTGAAAATCAATCAAGAGCAAGTGGGTTTACAATTCTGATTGTATCAGAAATAATATAAAAATGTCCTATGTGCTTCCAGACAAACCCAAGACATTAGGATATGTGTACGTACATTTTTACCCCGGGAAAGGTTTCAGATTCAATTCCAATAATGGACAAAGGTTTTGGTTGTTCATTTTCCCTGTTTCTATTCCATGATGAATTAGTCTCGGCAATATGTTTTACCGTCTTAGGGCCAGATTCTGCAAGGCGCATCCCTGCTGCTGAACAGAGCCTGATTGAAAACAATTTGGTTTGACAATGGTCCAAACTTGCACCCATAGAGATTCATTGACAGGCTGTGGTCCTTACATTGTAGCTGGCATTAAAATGTTTTCATCGGGGAGGGGGGCGAATTACCATTTCATTACAGGTATTGAGAGGGAGACAGAGAGAGAGAGAGAGAGAGAGAGAGAGAGATTACACTTAGTACAGGGCATATCTCTAACATTGCACAATATTAATTTCTTTTTTTATGGCAAAAGTGAACTACAACCACTGTAACTAATGCAATGTCTAATGATCCAGTTGTTGGGTATCTTAGATACAAACTTAAAATATATTTATTCTGCTATTAATGACATAAAGAGCATCCTGTCTAAGCAAACAAGAAATATGTTTACATATTAAAGTACAGTACTGAGGGTACATCTACACTACAGGGGGGAGTCGATTTAAGATATGCAAATTCAGCTAAGTGAATAGCGTAGCTGAATTCGACGTATCGCAGCCGACTTACCCCGCTGTGAGGACGGCGGCAAAATCGACTTCTGCGGCTTCCTGTCGACCGCGCTTACTCCCACCTCCGCTGGTGGAGTAAGAGCATCGATTCGGGGATCGATTGTCGCGTCCCATCGGGACGCGATAAATCGATCCCCGAGAGGTCGATTTCTACCCACCGATTCAGGCGGGTAGTGTAGACCTAGCCTAAGTATTGGTTAATGTGGATTAACAATTTAAATATGAAGAAATAATTCTGACACCTCATTTTTACAACCAAATCATAGTGATATACAATTGTTTCAATTAGAGTTGAATGTTAATAACGTTTGAATATTATTGATCATGCAAAGAGTAAAATATGACCTGCAACTCATCATACTGTTTAAGTACCAGCATTGTATTTGGTGTAATGTAGTGGTAAATTGATAGCAAACTTCTAGATATAATAAAAACATGTAACTCTTGTATAGAGCTTTATAGGCCACATACTGCTGTCAGTTACATTGATCTAAAACTAGAGTAGCTGATGTCAATGGAGTTACTCCAGATCTCTTCAAAGCATTTCACAAACAGACAAGGACAAACAGAGCCGCAGACAAAGTCAGATGTAGAGCTCAGGAATTACAGGCTCCCATTTACAATCCATAAGATCACATTATTGGAAAGGAAAACAGAGCTGTAGGGAACATACGTGACACCATTTTCTATTGTGCAGTGCAGAGGATGTGGCTAAAATAAAAGGGCATAGTATTCCAGTGAACAGGCATGAGGCTGCTCATGAAATACTTGAGAATGACCACTTCGCACCTTAAGTGAGGAGGCGGTTGCCTGGCTTGCTAGGGGAAAGGGTGTATCGCTTTAAGGTGGGGACTGGGGGGGTTGGGGGAGAGAAGAGAGAGTCACAGATGCTGCTGCAAAAGCAGAGCAGGTCAGCATAGGATACTGACTCATCCTCCTGGGACCAGACGGGCAAGGAGATGATAAAGGGCAAGCCCGATGGGAGAAGCTTCCTTTTCCGCTGGACCAGGTGGAGTAGCATCCACCTGCCCACACTTGGAAGTGGCAAAATACCAGATTTCATCTGGACTGGCTGTGGGCATTGCAAGGGCTGCCCCTTTCTCAGGGGTCTGGGAAGAAATTTTTCCCTCACTAGGTTGGCCAAGGTGGAGAGGGGCTTTTTTTTTCACCTTCCCCATGGTGTGTGTGTGTGTGTGTGTGTGTGTGTGTGTGTCATTGTTAGGGTGCATAGGGAAGAGAGTTAGGCTATGATGTCACAACTCATTATATAAGTGTGGGGCGGATGTTAGGGTGCATAGGGAAGAGAATTAGGTTATGATGTCACAACTCATTATATAAGTGTGGGACGGATGTCCAGTACAGGTACTCCACAGGGAGGAGAGACAGTGATCAGATAAATGTCTTGGTAAAGGACTTAAAGGACATGCTTGTTAAAGGAGTGGAACAGGGGCTCTTATGACTGGCATGGCAGGGAACCAACCCTCCTTCTGTATAGCCCACCTTAACCCTCATTTGAGGTGCGGGATGATAAGGTCCCAGCAGTGGGTTGGCAAGGGACCAGGATGGAAGAAGGGGGTGCTGACATGGAGTTACCTGCATTTTACACTTTTATCTGTCAGTTTATCCCAGACACCTGAGAAAGTTGCAGCCTAATTAAACCATATACAGTGTCTTCTATCCTGGTATAGCTGGATTAAGTCTACTAGCCACTTTTGTACAAATTCATCCTTTGTTCAGAGTGGCCATATTTTGTGTTGGATTTTTAATGATGATTTTCAACTTTTGTGTTGATTTGATTGCATAATTCCTAACTGCTTATTGATAGCTGGCTCACGGATAGATTCAATAAATAAACAGATTCAATGCAAAAACGTTAAAAAGAACTAGACCTGCATCTTGTGGATCTGCAAGTACTGTAGTAATACTTAAAACAAAAGCAGCTTCAACATTACTTAGTTGAGAGCAATAGTTCTTGAATTATCAGTCTAATTTCCCATTTGTTAGTTAATGACTCCTAGTTTCGATTTTCTCAAACATCATACACGTCAACAGTGACAGGGGCTTGGGGCTATTTTTCTAATCCGCTTGAAAAGAAAATGATTGGACCTTGTTAGCCTTTAGCCTAAGGACTTGTCTACATGGAAACTTCATGCACAGAAATCCTGGGTGTAAATCTACAGCACAATAGCTTGCTGCATGCTAAGTCACTGTGTGAACCCTGCTACCTTGCACTAAAAGTTCTATAGTGCAGGTAAGTCAAGGGGCAGCACAAAACTTGGTGTGCGGTAGCAGGGTCTGCATGATGACTTGGAGCACAGCAAGCCTATTGTGCTGGAGATTTACCCCCCGGCTTCCTGCACACTGTCTCCATATGGGCAAGCCCAGACATAAACAATAAGGCCTTTCAGGAGTTTCCCTGAAACACTATCACAGTGTGAGCAATAAGTTTAAATTGTCATGATCTAAATGCTCAAATGCCTGTGATTTTGCTCAATAAAAGTATTTGAATTGTAATGAGTTGGGCTTTTTAGTTTAAACTGCCCACAAAATCACTTTAACAGTTGATCATTTTCTGGCTGGCTCTCACACTGAAAAGGAAAGAAGGCATAGCAGCTGTTATTTACAAATCTCTATAATAAAACACACCCCTGCCTTTTTCAGAAACACATGCTGCCACAAATTCCTGATGGAATAAAATGTTTTGTACCTCAGACATGCCCTGGTAATCCTTCTGATTTTTATGTATCCTAGGTTTACCAAGCCTGCAACCATTTCACCATTTATTTTCTCTACAAATACTTATGACACCAATTCACTTCCTTCCATTGATTATACTTCAGTGTCACTCTCTTGATTTCAGTAGTGCTACTCCTGGAAGATGGAGCCCAGTGCTTCTGTTGTTTCATTGTGTGGTGAGCCTTTCTGTCTGAGAGAATGGGAAGAACTGTTTACCAAAACTGCACATTCTATGTGCAAAAAGCTTTTTCTCCCCTTGTAAGAGGACAGAACGTGGGCATAAGGCAGAATTCAGCCTGACTGGTGCAGGGAAATGCAGATTTCACTTCCCGCACCAGCAAAGCTTACTGCAGTCTGAGATGGATTCAACCCTAGCAGTGTTTCTGCTGCCACCATCTTTTTTTTTTTTTTAATTAAATTAATGGAGATATCCCATCTCCTAGAACTGGAAGGGACCTTGAAAGGTCATCGAGTCCAGCCCCCTGCCTTCACTAGCAGGACCAAGGACTGATTTTGCCCCAGATCCCCAAGTGGCCCCCTCAAGGATTGAACTCACAACCCTGGGTTTAGCAGGCCAATGCTCAAACCACTGAGCTATCCCTCTTCTAGGTGCTATGCCAGATAGGGAAGGTTTTGCTTGCAGTTGGGCTCCATAGGAACTTTAGTAGCAGAGAATATTAGAGGAATTGGTGAATCAGCTCACATCCAACCTTCCAGGAGGCCATACTAGCTCCCTGGACAGTACAATCCGCTGCTGGGCCTCTCTAGAATACAGCCCGATGAGGGTGCTGTATGTTCCCACCTTATTCCCTCCCCATATTCCCATGCCCTTCCACTGGAGTCCCTAAATGTCTGCCAGGATTGAGTATAACCCATAGAGATGAAGCAGGGACTACCAGCAATAGATCCATCCTCCATACGTGCATGAATGTTGGACTGCCTTGGATGTAAAAGGCAATAGTAGTCTCTTATGTGTTTCCTTTCATGAATGATCATTAATTTTTTGGATGCTGTTTACTGGTTGCTGCTGTTTTTATTTCTGTGCCTCAAGGAGACACACAATAATTGCCCTTTTCCTGCGCCTGTGTGGCCACTGTGCACCTTTATCATTTGATAGTGCTTTGAGTTATAAATAAATAATTCTTAAAATGTGCACTGTACAGGTAACTATTCAGTATCATTCTGCCTGACCAACAGCTACTTAGCCAGCAAAGCCCCAAACAAAAGACCAAAAGAAAACCCAGTCTTCCTCAGGAAAACTTATCTTACAGATCACTAGAATTGGAGAGACACTAGTGTTGTGCCCAAGTTTGGCAGTGAAGAACGTGTCATAGTAGACATTTTCCTAATAATTCTTTTTGAGGGAGATTTTGAAAAGCACTTGGAAGTATTTAGGAGCACAAGAACCATTGCAGGTCAATGGGACTTGTGTTCTTAAATCCCATAGGCAAAAATGTTCCTTCTTTATTTTGATATAAAACATGAAATGTAGGACAAAATCCTGCTTTCATTTATACCCCTGCAACCTCCTAGTCTGACCCTCAATGTGTATGCTACTAATTTTTCTACCTCATTGCTAGTGAACTGCTAGCAGCAATTTTTCCATTTTTCCTGTCAACAAAGCTTTATTTAAGTTTGACCTTCTCTGTATCAGACAAGCATCACTCATCTCTTGTGATGTACTAGCTTTAATATTAGCTTTCAAGCAGTACACTATATCTTCCGAGAGTCTGCTCTAGGCAATAGAACATCCTTTAGGCTTATCTGCCTTAATATTCTGCACTGTAGTGATAATTTTAGCTTCTGGGTACAACATCTATTATTTCTGCATGGCTTAATTGTATTATTGTTTTGGACAGGCAATCTATTTCCTTAATTTGGTGCCTTTATTTGGACTTACTTGTTACCACTTTATTTCCTCTACTTAGCAATTATATACTATTGTAATTAGGGAATTGTTAAAATCAAACTACCCATTGCTCATGACCATAGATACCTTAAAACGCCCACAAATTATGCCACTTTTGAACAGCTGTGCTGTGATATAATTCCTGCATGTTCCATCTCCAGCGGGGTTTGTGCCAAGGAACGACATGATTGGTGTCAGTTAATAGTTCTTGCAACACCCTTGCAGAATTATCATGCCCAAAATAGTATATTGAGAGAGAAACTGAGGAATCCTTAAATCACTGCGCAATTCTGGTATTGGTTCATACTGTGAGATAGAATTGTATGCTACCCACAAGGGTCAGGAAATAAACAGGGCTGAAAGATTTGAAGCATTTGTTTGCTTGATGGTGGAAGTTTTCCAAACTTCTTTGGCTGAAGCATCTCTGATGGTGACATATGGGGCTATAATCCCATCAATATATCATAATCCACTTCAGTAGCCCCTTCTCAGCTGGTTTACCTTCCACTCTGGAGGTATGTGCTTTTCCAGCATTCCTTTCCTCTTCCAAGCTTGTTGTTTGAGGGTGGGAGAGTAGCAATCGGTTGGCCACACTGTATCTTGCACGCCGTGAATGGCAAATGGTGATATTATTATTAGAAAGCAGTGGGGCGAAATGTTCATTTGCTAACAGCGAAAAGAGGTCATTGTCCTCCACAGCAGGTCTTGAATGTGCTTAATTTTCAAATAGACTTTGGACCATGATTAAGTTCTTTTAATAAATGTTCATTGTGATGTTTGTTTAGCGACGTTTTGTACAGCCAAACTGATCCTTGCACAGGATACAACTGATTGCCATAGATAGTTGAGTCTAGGCAGGGCTGCTTTCCTTTGGACCATCTCACAGGGATCATCTGGCAGAGTGAATGTTAAAAAGCCCTTTGATAAGGTTGCTTTTGCCTGCACACCCGATCCTGGGTTTCTTAATAATGCACCCAAAACACCCATTGCAGTCAGTGTGGGTAGGATTCACAAAGGTATTGAGGCACTTAACTCCCATTATGGGTGCACAAGGAATGCAGTAACTGGCTATGTGCATGATCTCTTTCCAGGCACTAGCTTGGGAACCAGGTGGAAAGGAGCAGGTGGATTGCAGGAAAAGGATTTCACAGCTAATCAGGAATATGCCAAAATACAGTCCATATAATGCTGAGTCTCTCTACCATGAGTTTATATGTTGCACATCTTTAAACAAGGAATGCAGAATATTTATTTTTGTTTCTATCATTTGCACCACAATTGATATTTTTACACAAATGTGAAGAGCTTCTTTCCAGAATGCCTTAATTCTGCAGCGTGCTACTAGTAGGCAAAGTGGGTCAGCAGGCATCATAGTTACAATTTGTAATTGTAATTATGCTGCTGCTATTTTGCAGGAAACCTTGATTATCATTTCTTAATGCTGTGACATGTTTCCTAAAGCTTTTATATTGTAGCATCATTAACTTAAACTCATTTTCTCTGAAGGATCTTTTATTTACAGAATGGCATGTGATTCCTGTTTGTTTGTGTGTCCCCTGCTTTAGTCAGTGACTTAGTATTCTTCTGTCCTTTCTGTTTTAATTAAATTATATTATAATTAGGTAGACTTGGACAAGAGAAACATTGTAACAACAGAAATACCTGTGAATCACTTTAAAATGCTCCCCCCTTACTAATTACCTAATTAAATATAATGGAGTTTGAGATTATCAGGCAGTTTGACAGGAGTGTAAAAGGAAAAAAATATTGCCCCTACTGCTTGACTTATGTATGTAGATGTGGGGGAGGGAGATGGTCACTTATTTGCACCAAAGGCATAGATCTGGAATATCTGGGGCTGGAATACTCACAGTTATATAGGAATATCTCTGCACAAATTCACCCTTGAAACATGTTAAGACATTGCTCACGGTATCCAAGATATGGCATTTGTTGTCGAATACTTACATTGGTTTATAGAAGAAATTATGTATTTAATGCACTTAGGGCTGTCACAGATTTCCATGTTTTTATTTAAAAATACATCTGGATTATTAAAACATTCCCTATGAAGCCCTGTGTGTGTGTGTGTGTACACCTACATATGTCATTTATGATTGTACTGTTTTGTTTTACTGCCTCATCTAGGAAAGAAGGATGTGACTCTTTTGTATCTGCTTCAGGTTGAAGATTTGTTATCATTTATTCCTTCTTGATAATACTAAGTGAAATGAATCATTGTGAGTGATGAGATGGGTCAGTGTGCTGCCTCTCTGGGGAAACAGCTGCATGACCAAAACCTGTATCAACCACTTTTAGTTGTGGCGGGAAGAATAACTTTTACTTGGACTAAAATGTAGGCATAATGCAGAATTTGGTGACAAAACTATATGCAAGTTTTAATTCTGCTTTTAAAATATTTTTGCACATAAATATCAAATCCCTCCCTGTAGTAACTCGATTGGCTTCAATGAAGTTGCATCAAGGAGGAATTTACACAAAATGTGTAATCTAGGGAGAGGCAAATCAAAAAGAACGATCTCACACATTTATCCAAAATTCCAGTTGAACCAGAACTTTTTTTAAGTTCATAACGGTTTGGATATGTTTTTAAAAATTATTTGTCACTGCAAGAGATTGGGTGGCACAGAGGATTTGCCTTGGAATACAGAGCCTTTGACTATCCATCAGTCATTTACCAGTCTAATCTTTGAAGTGTCTATCACCTTGGTATCAACACCCCAGTCAGTGGTATCTCATAGTTATTGGTTCAAGTCTATCCTATGTGAAAGAACATTGTCATTTTCTAATGGCAACCAAATGTGATGCAGATTTGATCTCAGTCCAATACCCTCTTTATATTACAAAATAATAATAAAACCCTTCCAGAGTTCAGACTACTTGCCATCCAGGTGGGGGCTCAGCACAGGAGCTAGCTCCTAGATGACATGCAGACCAGAGGAGTCTGGAGAAGTGTTCATGCCTATCAGGATTGAGGCACTCGGAGAGGCCATTGCTCAGTTTGTACTATTTCTGTGGATAAAGGGGGCCAGTCATCTGGTACTTTTCACAAGTTGTAACTTCATAGGAAAAAATAATCAAAGCAATAATACCCTTCTCCTCCACACACATTTTCACTCACCTATGCTCTTCCTAGTTTTAGGTATGAGCAGATGAGGATGCTTCATACCAGCAGCCGGATGGGGCTGGCTCACAGCAGCTCAGCAAGCCTGCACTTTCCCATGGTGACTCCATCTTGCTCCAGAGTCTAAGATTTCATTTTTTTTAAAAAGCACATAAGTCTCAAAAGCTTTCTTGGTTTTGAAGATAACTTTCTAAGTGTGAACAGATTTAAACCAATGCACTGATAACAAAAGATCTGAGATGTGCAAACTCTCCTTAATTTCAATAGTATGGTACGTCTAAGCCTTATGATGATGACTGTTTAAATATCCACATTAATAACCATTCAGCTGCTGAGCAAAGCATGCTAGAAAGAAAAGGGACTATTGTATTAAGAAGATTTGCATCATTTGCTCTGAGTGGCATCTTATTTTGGCATCACAGGTGAGTGGAACTTAGGTTGTGGGCAGAAGTTGAACTCAGAACAGCCACATTTTCTCCCTCTGTTCGATATCTGGTCACTAGAAAGTTCTAGAGCTATATCCAGCCAAAGCAAGAAATGCTTTGAGAGAGCCAGCAAGAGAGCAAAATTTCCTGTCCAGTTTTACCAACACAAGCTTAGATGGCTTGGATAAGTACCTGTCAGGTTAGATGTTTATATGAACCAGATCTCTGAATCTCTTGAAGTACGGCCATCAGCAGTGAAAAATCTAATTTTTCAGAGCTCTCTCTTGCTTCACATAGCTGGATTGGCTATATCAGTTCTAGCTGTGATCTTGTCAGATCTCATAAACAAAACCGGGTTATACCTGGTCAGTACTTGGCTTTGATATCTTCCCCACGGCTGCTAGGGTGCTGGAAGTGCCATGTTTTTAACATACAACCGAGATCCTCTCCTATGGCATTTTACACAGCAACAGAAGTATTAACCTCAGTGTCCTGGCCAAATTCCTTTTTGGATAATTGCATTCTGTCTGTCTAAAAGCCCCCTTCTGTCCATCTAATCTACATGCTCTAGTTTCTTGGCCACCCTTGTTGTATGTGCCTGCACTAAGCTGTCGAGCTGTGTTATGTGCAAACTTTGGCCCACTTTCTGGCACACCCACCTTTCCTGCCTCTTGAGTGCTTTGCAGGATGCCACTGTAGATTTACCTGCTCTGTCCTAGCACCATTAACTCCTGAACGTCTGACCAGCAGCATAGCCACTGGCTTCTGAAGGGAACATGGTTCATAAAGCTACTGCTTTACAGCCTCACCCAGCTGAGGAGCCCCATTGGCAAGGAGCTGGCTCTTAGGGTGAGGATTCAATTCTTGTTGTTCTGAGGAGCGGTGTTGTTTGCAATTAATACCAGCATTCATGTTTAAGAAACTATCGACAGTGTGATCATGCAGTTTGTGTTTATCATAAGAGTAAGACAGTCTAATTGTGTCTCGAGTGGGATTTAAACGATAACATTATTTATAATAATTAATACTTTTATAGCGTTAAGTTTGCTGGTCTCTTATGATCTCTTGAGTCAGTTACTGGTAGCTGTTTTGAGCTTCAGCCTTCACAATGAAATAGTATTTACATAATCTTGAAAGAAGCTAGGTTGAAATCCCTACTAAACAGCAAGGGCTGGCATTCTGTTAATAAGAAATCTTGAGTGTAGTTGGTCATTCAGATTATTCAGCTGGATTTGCAGTACATCGATTCAGATGTAAAGCATTTAGCGTTGATTGTCAAAATACATTAAATGTAATTAAAACAGGAACACCTTCTGAGCCAGGCAGACCTGCTTCACTGTTCATTTAATCCTTGGAGTCTTATGGTGATAAAAATTTGTCAAGTCATGAATAATAACAGTACAGAGCTGAGCTACTGTGTTGTCTGCACGAATTACAGCACCCTCACCTTTTAGTTCACTAGATGGGCATTTGTTCTGTCCTGTTTTTCTGTCATTAGTGGTTTTATAAGATAGTTCTTGCCTACTACGTAGGACTTAGATGGAGCCCTGCCCATTTGTGTAGGAAGGATTCCCCTCACCTCACACTGCACAGCCTGCATTAAGACTATCCTTATTGTAGCTCAAGGGCATGCAGACTGGCTCCATCCAGGATGCATAAACCAGCTGGATGGCCATAGGTAGGGGGTATGTTGCACCCCATAAAGAGGTGTCAGAAGTTACTTCTGCTGCAGTACAACCAGGGTGGCACTGTGCCTCCTGGTGCACCCATGAACTACTCCTGCTGTGGCCCACTTGCTAAAGGTATGATCTAGCCCACATTACACTTCATTTATTCAGGGCAGCAGCTTTCATTCAATTGCTTTCTTTTACAAAATATTCACTTGTTTTCACAACCAGACATTAGCCACAGACCTTTCAGTGATATAGGGCCCAGTCATGGGAGAATGGCCCATGTAAGAGGCTGTGTTCATATGACATTTTAAGGGGATTGAATGTAGAATCCTAAATATCAAAGTGACAGCAAATGTCAGGGCATGCATGCTGCTGGACCATGTCTGGTTATTGCTGAATATGTAGGGAGCAGTAGACACTGAATCGGAGCCATGTGAGTCTATGCTATGCACAAACTTACTGGCCATCTTTCTGATACAGCTACCTATCCTGCCTCTCAACTGCTTTGCAGGGACCCATCACAGAGGCCTCTTTTATACTGCATATACTGTCAGGTCGCCTCATGAAAAGTGCATTTCCATGGATTTTAGCCCACATTTTCTCATGTACAGTATCTGAGCTCAGGATTTTATCCATTATTTCTTAGGCTGTGAGGTCTTCAGGGCAGGGAGTGTCTTTAACTGACCGTCTGTGCTGTGCCCATCAGAACAGCACCCCAGACCTAATAGTTTTCATGATTTACACTATAGCATCTTTTGATAAAATTTAAAAAGTGAAGTTTAAATAACCAACTTCTGCTAATTAAAATGAATGAGCCAAAACCCAGCAGATTTCCTGAGCATTAGAAATCCTTGTAATTAACCACCAGCAGTGGCATTAATATTTTTCATGATTTGATTTCATTTGAGTTGAGCAGTCTGGGTAGCTGATATCCAAATGAATTCTATCACCTAAAATTAGAGTTTTAGACACTTCAGCACTTTCTGTTCACAGGGGACCATGAAAACATCTGTGTGTTTGCTTCCCCAAGTTTTGCTTTGAATATCAGCTTCAACAAACTCAAAGCGAATATCGGCTGACACTGAAAAGTTATCTATATCTATCTGTACACCTGTGACACGAAAGTATTAGGTCAATGTCATAACTAACTTCTACTTTGCTTGGGATTGAAACAACCCATTTTCCCTAACTTCTAGTTCAAATATTACAGTCTCTTAATTCTGCATAAAACTGAGCTCGGGTCAACCAGAAAGATAGCCAGGTGTGTAACACGGCCTAAAGCTAGATAAGTAGTTTAGGTTTAATTTAAAAAGTTTCTGGTTTAAGCAGATGATGATGATTTTGGTCAAGCTAATATTCTGCTAAGATTAATGTAAATTTTCTCCTAAGAGCACAGTGTGATGCATGGGGGTAAAGGGTAACATTTTAAAAAACGTCTAATCCTATTTCAGAAGTGACTTGTGCACTTCAGATCCTAACTCCTATTGTCCTATTGTCATAAATATCTTATGCATTTTAGAAAATTTTACCGATGTCATGAATCTCCCATATGTGTCAGATTCCCCACGTGCTGTGAAATGTAGGAATAAGTTGTCCCTCAATCACATGGATAAGGCTTTAGAGCCAAAAACTGTTTGAATAATTTTGCACTTAATTTTCATAGATTTTAAGGTCTGACAAGACCATTTTGCTCATCAGGTCTGACGTGCTTCGTAACACTGACCAGGGAATTTCACCCGAAAGCTTACTAGTCAGGGCCCTGAAAAGTCAATCAGCAATGGCCAGATTTGCTAAGATATTTAAGATGCAGATAGGTGCCCAAGTGCCATTGATTTCAATATCAAACCTAACCTGCTTAGGCACTTTTAAAAACCCACTAAGCACCTTCTTGCAGCTTTAGGCTCTTAACCACCTTTGTAAATCTGACCCCATGTGCTCTGCTTGGGGATCAAACCCATGACTTGAATACTATTAGCACCAGGCTGTAACTGGCTGAGCTAGCCAGTCCACAATTGTACAGGGAATAATTTAGGCATCAAGGGGAGAATGGATCTCCTAGCTGAAAAATTCACAAATAAACCACTTATTTTTACTATATACTTTTTCTAGCTATACATTCATTCTTAATGAAAGAAGCAAAGAAACGATAATATGGGGTATTCGTTTCCTCTCTGTGGCTGCTGAATTGCAATGTTCAGACTGTGTGTGCTTATTATACATACTTCTGATATCTGTCTAAACTTGACAGTGGTTCTCAACCAGGAGTCCAGGGCCCCCTCGGGGGCCACGAGCAGGTTTCAGGGGGCCACCAAGCAGGGCTGTCATTAGGCTCTCTGGGGTCCAGGGTAGTAAGCTGAAGCTGAGGACCTTGAGCCTTGCCACCCGGGGCTGAAGCCAAAGCCTGAGCAGCTTAACTTCACGGGGTCCCCTGTGGCTTGGGACTGAGGCAATTGCCCTGCTTGCTATCCCTTAATGCCAGCTCTGGCTTTTTTGTGCAGAAAACAAGTTATTGTGGCACAGGTGGGCCGTGGAGTTTTTATAGCATGTTGGGGGGTGGGGGAGGGGGTTGAGAAAGAAAAATGTTGAAGACCCCTGGTCTAAACTGTTGCTATTTTCAGTTATACATATAGCTGGAACAACTGCATAAAGGCATTCCCTGTTATCTGGTTCCTATAGTTCGACAGGCTACCAGGTCATAAGCAAATAATTTGATAACCTCTGAGAAGGAAAAGCACATCTATACTCACACTCCACTGGACATATTTGTGGTTAACTACTAAGCTTTTTCTTAGGGATTGTGAATGTTCTTGCTTGGTAAGATACCTAAATGATAAAGTCTGCAATATTGATGATTGGCTGAATTTCAAGGAACATTTCCATTTCAAAACCACGATGACCCTGGCTATCTAGTGTTAAAATAGCATTAACACTATCTTGTACTGTTAAACTGCATCACTCTATATGCCTTGAGTGTTCCCCATTCAGCTGTACGTAACAAAGTGCACCTGAGTCACAGAATGTTTGTTTCTTTGAGATTGAAATAAGTGAGATGACTGCAGGGACCATACGTTTATAGTAATAGAATATTTTTTTAAAGTACTAAAGTACAAGAGCTCTGGCCTAGAATGCCAGGTGTTGTGATGATACCTTACAGATGAAAGGGAGTAAAGACTATCCATGGGTTCCTCATGGAAGAAATACCAGTATTAAAAGCAGCTTTGTTGTTATGTAAATGTTTAAATCATATTAACATTGTTTAGTGGTTTGAAATGTAACTCTGATCTGTCTAGTATCAGGGGGTAGCCGTGTTAGTCTGTATCTACAAAAACAACAAGGAGTCTGGTGGCACCTTAAAGACTAACACATAGCTATGCATCCGAAGAAGTGAGGCTTTTACTCACGAAAGCTTATGCCCAAATAAATCTGTTAGTCTTTAAGGTGTCACCAGACTCCTTGTTGTTTCTGATCTGTCTAGTTCCTCCCTGTAAAATATCAGAGCATTCAACTGAAATATTTAAATTTAAGGGTCAATCAAGTCCTTTTCCCCTGATCATCCACAGCCTTGTAAAGGTGTGCTATTAGACCCAGTTACCTAGCTCAATCTAATTAACACCTTCTAAAATTTATGTCAAGGCAAGGCCTACTGCTCCCCTTTAGGCTTTAATTCAAGCATTTTAACACATGCCAAAGTAGAACTGTTTTGTCTTGACAAGTGCTTTAGAAAGTGTTCATTAGGTCTAACTCGATAATGTGATCTATCATCACACATTTAAAACCTACTTTAAACTAGACCTCAACCTTTCTCCCTTGCCTCTGAGGCCTGGCCTACACTAGAAAATAAGGTCAGTTTAACTACGTCACTGTGAAAAATTCACAGTGCAGTATAGTTAAGCCAACATAAATCCTTTATATAGACAGTGCTAGATGGATGAAAGAATTCTTCTGTCAACCTAGCTACGGCCTCTCGGGGAGGTGGATTACCTACGTTGATGGGAGAGCCCCTCCTGTCGGTGTAGGTAATGTCTACACCACAGTGCTGCAGCTGTGCCACTATGATGTTTCAAATGTAAACAAGCCTTAAGTCAATGAAAGAATTCTTCCATTGACCTAGTTACCTCCTCTTATGGAGGTGAATTACTTACGCCAATGGCAGAATCTTTCCTGTCGACATAAGTAGTGTCTACATTGAAGCACTACAACTATGTCACTGTAGTGTTTTAAGTATGTGTGGGGTGGGAGGGAGTACCAAGTAAAAAAGGGATACATTTTCCTGAACTTGTGAAAGAGAGGTGCAAGGGGGGAGCAGAGTGATGACAGCATGTTTATCTCCCTCCTGTGAGCCAGTGCAAACTCATCCATATCTACTCCAGGCAGTCAAGGCTCGACGGGAATTCAGGCAACATAGTCAGGGAGCACCAGTACTTAGTGGAAAGTTTATGTCCGAATCAGGTAGATGGCCATATGGATAGGCACATGGAAATTAATGCTTATCAGCATTAACTTTTGCTCTGTACTTGCTCTACCCACTTTTGGCAAATGGGATATTGGCAAATAGAGCTGGAATGTCTGGAGGGAAGGGAGGCCGGATAGTACCTTGGCACTCGTTCACTTAGTGGAGGAACTGAAAGATGTGCTATGGATCATCAGGCTCCATGGGATATGCAGGCCAGTCACTCTGCCTCTGCTGCAGGACTTCAGACCTCTCCCCATAGGGGAATATTTTGGCTGAATCTCAGGGTATGTCTACACTGCAATGTCAGCCCATGGTTAGTAGAACTTGAATTAGAAGACCCTGGGTTTGTTAGCCTAGAGTTTGAGTGTCTACGCTCATTTGTAACCCCAGGTGAGGAATTGTTGAACCCCGAGTCCCAACCTGAGGCCTCCAGCATCTATATACTGTGTTATCCAGGCCCAAGTCCATTCACCCATATCCCAGACTTTCTATTACTTTCCCCAAAAGAGGCCCTACCTCTTTGTTTGTGGTGCAGTATGGAAAAACGTAACTGTCCAGGGGACAAAGGAAGTTGGTCTGTAGACTTGTGGGATACTTTTGGTGGACTCCCAGAGCACGAGTCCAGTGAGGTTGTGTCTACATTGCAAACCAACAGAGTTTGAACCCTGGATCCTGGCTTGACTCTGCCTTGGACCCTCCACCCCCATGGGGTTCTGGAACCCTGGATCCAAGTGCTTAGTTAACACAATTTGTGTGTAGATGGAAGGGTGGATTAGGCTTGAGCCTGAGTTGGAACCTTTGTCTTATAATGCTATGCAGACATACTCTGAGATTAAATCTGTGGATTATCTGGAGGAGATTTTCCCTTCCAGTGGGTTTCTTTGTGCAAGGAAATAATTAATGGAGTAGTGTTTATGCAATGTTTAGTGACAGTCATTCAATCGCTCTATCACAGGGAGTATACTGTGAATCCCAACACATGCAGCAGGTTAGGAAGAGTCAAGTTAGCCATCTGTACAGCAAGCACAATTTGATAAATAAATAAGAAGTGGAATTGGCATTAATTGTAGAGGTAGACACTTCTCCAGTGAGGAGCCTTCTAGGCAGAAAACAATTGAAAAGAAATAGGGAAATTATTTCAAGAGATACAATGGCAGTCGAAAGCATGAATAAATATGGGCAGTGCCCAGGTTATGATAGTTACCCCAAATAGCTGCTGGTGTATGCTTTAGGGCCTGATTTACCATTAGAATTTTATGAAATCAATGAATTACATCAGTGTAAAATTGGAATAAAACAGTGGTGAATCCAAAACATAAATTGTGTATTAATTTTAAATATATATAGTGAACTTGATACAATATCTCTGGGCATACATAATATGTAACTTTAAAAGCTTTTTAAAATACACCCACCCACGAGTTCCCAAAATATTAAGTACAATAAAAGAAAAATAACTCCCTTCAGGCAAAAGCCAGAGAAAAGGTGTGGGCTGTAATGGTCAACAAACTCAGATTCCATTGGGCCGTTCCATTGCAGAATGGGATCCTCTGCTGAGAATGCTCTGACTTGAGCCTCTGGACATTCAGTCCAGGGACTGTTAGTTCAAGAACCCTGGCTGATTTCAACTGACACTGTGGATTGCAGGGAAAGAGGGGGTCATATACCAGTTTATAGATCCAATTCAGCATCTTGAACTCAACTCAGAAGTTGTCAGGGAACTGGTTGAAATGTTTCCTGAAATAAACACTAGAAAGCAGATGGGAAGCCGCATTCTGGACTGGCTGTAGCCTCTGAGCAATCATCAGTGTTCCTCCTATGTAGAAAGCATTGCAGAAATCCAATCTGGAAGCCACAAAGGCATGAAGAACTGTGCCAAGCTCCAGATGCAAAATCACAGTTGCCCTATGAGACCTATGGAAGAAGGTACTTGTGGCCATTCCTAGCATTTTGGATCAGCCAGAGAGCTGAAAGCATTCCCAAACAGTGAACCTATTAGATGAAGGTTTAACAAATCCCCTCACTTCAGATGCCAGAAACCATCCCTGCCATGCCCATAAGATCCCTCTGTTAACCAACTAGCATAATCTGTTTTATCTGGATTAAGGTTCAGCCAGGTCACTTTCATCTAAGTCCCAGCTTTGGCTGGGCACAGGGAAAACAAAGAATTACACCATATGTTCTGATAACATAGTTATATGATTGGTTTTCTCCTGGTGTACTCCAGATTCTGTAGTTATCTTGGTTACGATCTACTTCATTACTTTGGGTTCACATATATTTTCTTCTTCGCTTATATAGCTGCAGGGTGGACACTGGGAGCTTGTCTAGATGGCGAGTTAGTGCACGGCAAGCTGGGGTTTAAATCAACAGTGCACAAGCGTGCTGCACGTTAATTGGTCATGTGGACCCTGCTACCATGCACTAAAAGTTCTCTAGTGAACTTCTATCTATTTCAGTTTCAGATCAGAGCAGTTCAAAGTGCATCATAGGGAAACTGTAGTGCGTGGTAGAGGAGTCCACATGACACGTTAGTGCATGGAAAACTACTGTGCGGTAGATTTAAACCCCAGCATAGCAGACACTAACTCTCCGTGTTGACAAGCCTATCATTTGAATTAGTATGACTTGTTTTCCTTCCAGGGACATCTTTGCTTTCTGCCTGTATTAGGTTAAACATCGGGTTGAGGATTTGTTCAGTTTCTTAAGGCCCAGCCGTGTGTGATACAGCCCCATGCCCGATATTGGCTCCTTGCTTACAATACCTATCTAGTATGAAAACTGTTTGAATTGAAAGGCAAGCAAAGTGAATTTCAGGTAGGGCTCATCCCCTTCTCTGCCAAGTCATGCCTGCCAGGGAAACTTTTATACCTGGCTCATAAAAATACTTCGAAAGAGAAGACTTTTTGAACTTTTGTATAATATAAAAAAAATATGCCCTGGAGGATACTCCAGACTCCCTGCCTTATGGAAAAGTCCTATAGAGTTGAATACATAATGATGGGCCTTCTGTAAGTTTCTGTAGATCCTTGCCTCCAATCCAGACCCTTTATGCCACATAAAAGGGGCCCAAAACCCTATATATGCAAGGAAGAGAAGGGAGAATTCTTCCAGTGCAGGTGTTGTGGAAGCCAGTCATAGGGCAGCCTCTGGAGAACCCCTTCACAAGCCTAGAATTGGCTGTGTATTGGGGGCACTAGGGGCATGGTGAGGGCCAGGCAACAGTACACAGTGCTGCAGATATTCTGGACAGCACTATATCCTACACGGGAGTCATAACTTAGGCTAAGCCTCCCCTGGCGCAGCCGCCACCAACCCACTGCCGGACACCTGGGCCTTGGTGGCCATGCCTCTTCCCCTCCCTGCTCCACCCTGTTGCCAAAGCCTTTCACCACTGCCTACCCCCTGCCGGAGTCTTTCACTGCAGTGGGGAAAAGTCTCTGGCCAGGGAAAGACAGAGAGACACTACGCAGCTAAGAATAACAGTGTAGATGTGGGAGGCACTGCTTGGGTGCGTAGAGGGCTGTGTCAGGTATGTATCTTAGGGGTCAGGATAGGCCACTCTACTCCACTAATCCATGCTTCACCGTCTACACTGCTATTTATAGCTGCTAACTGGGTGTGCATTGTCAACACACCACCAGATGTGTAGACCTACCCTAAGAGGCGTAGGGTACAATCTTACCCATGTAACCTAGCCAAGAGTTATATCTGCAGACATATAGCAGAAGAATATAGAATTCTGTAGGATGGCTTTACAAAAATCTATGAAAGGAAACCACTCTCTATTAAATTCTGTAGGTTTTTAGAGTAATGTCTCTAGACAGCTTTTAGTTTCAGCCTGTAAATTCATAAGAGACTTATCTATAAAGCACTGGTTCTCAACCAGGAGTCTGGGGCCCCTTGGAGGGCCAAGAGCAGGTTTCAGAGGGTCCACCACGCAGGGCCGGCATTAGACTTAGGGGTCCAGCAGAAAGTGAAAGCCCCAACGCATGGGGCTGAAGCCCGGGGTTCCGTGCCCCGCCACTATGGGCTAAAGCTGAAGCCTGAGCAACTTCGCTTCAGGGGATCCCCAGAGGTGTGGGGGCCCAAGCAGTTGCCCTGCTTGCTACCTCCTAATGCTGGTCCTGGCTTTTGTATGCAGAAAAACAGTTGTGGCACAAGTGGGCCATGGAGTTTTTCTAGCATGTTGGGGGCCCTCAGAAAGAAAAAGGCTGAGAACCCTTGCTTTAAAGAATACAAAAGCTTTATTTTCCCCTTCTCATGTGCAAACCAGTCACTTCATACATTGTGCTATATAAACTTTTAGGCACTGGCCCACTTGGGGGGAAATCCTGGATTCCTGCTGCTACACACCTTATATCTCTCACATGCTCAAAGACAAGTCCAGTGCTTGCAAGGTCAGCCAGCTCTGCTGACCAGTGCAAACGGTGGAGGTCCATGAACTTTCTCCGAAATCAGTTTGGGTTGGCAGTGCCAGCCCAGAGAAGTTCTTGTGCTCAGGGGACCACCCATACTCCTTGTCCATCTGCACAGGAGCCAGTCACTGGACAGAATATTTTTAGGAACAAAGAATTTCATTAAGCATATTCAGTGTATGCTTATTTGGCAGATGGTATCTTTTCCTTGGTTTAGTTAATGAGACACCATTATTGTTTACATGGGAAAACAGCTAAATACAGTGTATTTCCAAGACCCTTTCTCCTCCCCTCTGTGTCCATGAGCAACTCTAGTGCGTGGAGTTTTATCACTGAACATAATTCCCTCTCAGAATCAAATTATTGGCAAGTCTGACTTTGGTTCTCAATCTTAACACGCTGCAGGCATCTGAGAGCAGGAGCTTTTGTGTTCCAGGTTTTCTTGAGAATGTTGCTTTGGAGTGGCATGAAAGCATATGGCACTCAGTGGGAGGATATGCCCCCCATTTACCTCTGTTCTATTTACACTTAAATTAGCTCTGAGCTTTATCTTGAGCACATCAACTCCTACTTCATTATAGCACCATTACAGCCAAATGCAAATTGAATTGGACCCAATTATTTTCTTTTTTTGAATGCATGTTACTTGATAGACCAAATTGTCAGCTGATGTAAATCGACATAGCTCCATTGAGTTTCATGGAGTTATGGCAGGTTACACCAGTTGACGATTAGGCCCACACATTTTTTGTTCATTTTTCTAATCTACTAGGTCCAAGGATAGCTACTTGCACATTATCTACAGATTTTTTTTTAAACGAATCTAAAGATATACTGCTTGCCTTACCCAAATAAGGTGAGGTAGTTTTGACTCTTTAGTGCTCAAATGATTTCTCCCAAGGCCTTCCATAAACACTTGCACCTTAAACATATGCCATGAAATCTATTCAGGCAGCTGCCCAGCAGCTAATTAAACCCTGCCCATGCCACTGAAGTCAGGTCATGTTACTGTAAAGAATAAATGACTTATATTTTCTATTAATCAGATTTTTTTCTTTTAATTTCCTTGTTTTCCTTAAATTAAATGCCTTTCATCTGCTCAAAAGTACAATTTACCTGAGCTGAAGGAGGTCTGTAAATGAAATGCTAAATATTTCATTTGTTTCAAATTATCCTTCTGACATTTTCTTTGCTGCATAAAATTATGAGATGAATAAATGTGGATACTTAAAATATGTGTTTTTTTTTAGAAATAATACAAGCCTATAAGTATCACTTAAGAACCTATTTGCTGGTTCTGGAAATGACTATCTTGGCTATCTAATTCAAAATTTTTGCAAAACCATACATGTTACAAATTGTCCTGCTTAATAAATTGTATGAAAAGAAGAAAGCAAATTAATTACAAAAGCCATTTAAATGGTTTCATGTAAATATGTCTCATGGTTAAGTTTGAAATCTGTATATTAAAAATTATAATGTACTTTATAATCTGCTTCAAACATATATAAAACTGAGATACTACTTATTTGATTTACATAATGGATTTCTGCAACCAAGAATTGAGGCAGACTATTACTTGCATTAGTTAGGGGATCAGTTCTGCATTCCTTGTGCACTTAAGCTCGCAGTGATTTTACTGAGAGTTTCAGATGCATAGGGAATGCAGGATCTGGCCCTATGATTTCTAGTAGCAAATGGATTGCAATTGAATTATAACTTTGGGTCTCCATCCTGCCCCCCTTCAAATCAATGGTCAAAATCTTAATGAACCTGAAGTGCACAATAACCATGGTGTGGGTGTGTGTGTAATTAAAAAAAATCTAGACTAGAGGATCACAGTGGTCTTTTCTGCCTTTTATAATTTATGGACTTCGCCTCCTGTTTCCCTCTTGTCAGAATTGGGAATGAGTAATGAAACCTAGCCATTTAAATCAGCCATTTAAATTAGACTATGGGATAAGAATTACTTCTTAATATTGGGCATACTACAGAAATTGGAGGTTGGTATAAATAAGATGTTATGATAATCCTATTAAATGCTTTAGCTTCTAGCCTAAGAAAGTAAAGATTGGTTACAGTGTCAGGAAATAGCTTTGTAAATGATAACAGGGAAAACCAAGTGTGTCCTGTGAAAATTGGTTTCTGAATAGAAATAAGGATTTTGTCCACTGGGACAAAATGTAATTGTGTGCTATCTGAACAGTTCCTGGTTCCAGCGATCTGATACCTTACTGTTCTAATTAAAAAGAATTAGCTTTTTTTTGTTGTTGGGGGAGGGGGAGCTTTACATTTAGCCTTCAGTTAAAAGAACAGTTTTCTTGTTTTTCTTTTTCCCATCTTGCTTGCTGGGAAGTCCAATATAATTGGCCCTGAAGGGAGCTTTCAGTTATATCCTAAAATAGACTCAGCTTACTCGCTAGTATGCTCCGCTTTACAAACCACCGTTGCTTGGGAGGATGTTAAAAATTGTCTGTAAATAAATTGATTTAGTTTCCCTTCTATGAGTCCATGAGCCCAAATCAGAACACTTCTGTGCAGCAGGACAGTATACCTCAGAGAATGGTAATAAGCTATGGAGTTTATTACCCTTACAATAGGTCAGTAGTGCAAGTCTAGCCCTAATAGATGATGATGAAAACTTACTATCTGATAGACATTTAGTGGTTTACAGCTCTAGGTAATTGTGGTATCAGTACAGTTGCTGGTGGATAAGTTTCAGAGTAGCAGCTGTCTGTATCCGCAAAAAGAACAGGAGTACTTGTGGCACCTTAGAGACTAACCAATTTATTTGAGTATAAGCTTGGGATAAGTGTGTCTATCACAAAGCACACACCATGCTTGCTATTAATTAGCACACTTTTTAGGGAAAAACAAACACCCCAGAGAGCCCAAACATTGAACTATACCCCTCTAACCTTCAAATCTAAGGTTGAGTCTCATCAGTGGGGGTGGGGTGGTGGAATGTGAAGCACTTTGCATTGCTAGCCCCTCCTGCACTACTAGGTATATGGTGAAAGAGAGGTCAGCTATGCCCAGCGCTGCCAATCAAAAGCTTTTACAAATACAAATTTCTCATTAATATAACAAGGAGAGTTAATTTCTATAAATGAGCTGGGTAAGTGAGATAACTTTGGGACTAAAATGCTAGTCCCAGACTTCTGAAAAAACTGAGCCTGTGAAGTGAGAGAAGCGGCAGGGCAGTTCATATTGTTGCAGTTAAATGGCCAAATTCACAGTTGGCATAAGGAGTCAATGTTGGTTCAGACACACTGCTTATGTGTGTTTGTCATCAAGTGTGTAATTATAAAGGGAACAATTATGGTGGGTGGATGCCCTGAGAGCTCCGATATGTGTGGCTAATATTCTTCCCTTGTTTAGTGATGTTTTGTGTATTTGATTAATCATGCGAACATGTTGTTTATGTACAAAAGTCAAGAAATTTGGAGTTGAGTGCCATGGCAACCTTTACTATCCCCCCTTGTGTACACATGCTTTATGATAGGGTTGCTTGTATCATAGAATATCAGGGTTGGAAGGGACCTCAGGAGGTCATCTGGTCCAACTCCTTGTAATATGTGAGAGAGGGGAACTAGGAGCTGCAGTATGGTGCCAGAGAGCCTTGTTCCATGGACTCTAACTACTAACAAGAGATAGGTCAGAGCTGAAAACCTTGCATTTGGACTTGAGCTTCCTGAGAATTCAGGTTTGGCTCAAGCACATCTCTACTACTAATCAGGCTCAAACATATTTGAATGTTAAAATCAAACATAATCAGACAGGTTAGACTATCTAAAAAACTAGATGGACATGGCTGCCTTTGGCCTCCATCATGCAGACACCTAAGCACATCCTTAGCTTTAAGCACATGAGTTGTTCCATTTAAATCAATGGACTTAAAGCATGGGCATGTTTTCAGGATGGGGACCTTTAATTGCACCTTCCTGTGACTACCACACTGTCTGTGCTAATACATCTGCATTATATGTATTTGAGTTTGATCTACTGTGTAGAAGCTATATTGGCTTTGAAACACAGAGTACAGTAACTCCTCACTTAATGTTGTAGTTATGTTCCTGAAAAATGCGACTTTAAGCGAAGTGATGTTAAGTGAATCCAATTTCCCCATAAGAATTAATGTGAACGAGGGGGTTAGGTTCCAGGGAAATGTTTTTCACCAGACAAAAGACTATATATATAATACACACACACATGGCCGGTTCCAGGCAACAACTTACCAAGCAGGTGCTTGGGGCGGCCACTTCGGAGAGGGGCGGCATGTCCATGTTCGGCGGCAAATTGGTGGACGGTCCCTCACTCCTGCTTGGGGTGGCCAAAACCCTGGAGCCGGCCCTGCACACACACACACACACACACACACACACACACACACAGAGTATAAGTTTTAAACAAACAATTTAATACTGGTACACAGTGATGATGATTGTGAAGCTTGGTTGAGGTGGAGGAGTCAGAGGGTGGGATATTTCCCTTATTGCTAAATGATGAACTAGCAACTGGCTGAGCCTTCAAGGGTTAACTCTTACACTCTGGAAGGCAACAGGAATGGAGAGAGATATGTGCATTTCTCTTAAGTACACTGCCTTGTTAATTAGATCAGCTTGCTGAGACCACAGCTGCTGCAAGCGCCCTCCGTCCTGAGCCCTGCTCTATGGAAGATGGGATAAGCAGGGTGCAGGAGCAGGGGGAAGGGGGACACCCTGACATTAGCCCCCCTCTTCCCCACACAGCAAGCAGGAGTCTCGGGGAGCAGCTCCAAGACAGAGGGCAGGAGCAGCACATGGCAGTGGGGGGAGGGACACAGCTGAACTGCATGCAGCTGCTCCACAGGGAACTTAGGGGGAGCTGATAGGGGGGCTGCTGGTCCACCTTGGTTCCAAGCCCCCACCAGCTAGATGCAATGGGCTGCTCTTCCGGCAAGCAGTAGACAAAGCAGGCGGCTGCCAATGTTAGAAGGGAGCATTGCACAACTTTAAATGAACATGTTCCCTAATTGATCAGCAACGTAACAACGAAACAACGTTAACTGGGACGACTTTAAGTGAGGAGTTACTGCATGTCTAAAATGTGAGGGATAGTTTTGTAGTAAAAGCATGCTGAGCAGTGCTTATCCTATAGAGAAAAATCCAAATGATTTAGAGGGCACATATAAAATGTGCATACTCCTTGGAAAAAATAATGCGAAGTTTGTGAAGGTGACAATTATAACAATGCAAGTTTATAGCTACACAATAATAATACAAACTTTGTGCGTGTAAAAGATAAATTTATTGATGGAAAGATGTGATATACATAATTTAGTACAAGGAAACAATAAGCATTTTAAATATTTGAAAAAAATGAAATTAACATACATTTTCCATCGTAAATGTTTTATATCTGATGCTGGACATGAAGAATACTGTATGACCATGAAACTGATTGTATGATATATAATACATTTCAAATGCACACAATTAAATTAGGATTATTGGCCTTCCTTTTTTAGTTTCCTGTATCTGCATGGTAGAATATAATAATTTTAATATATCCGTTAAATGCCTGAAGAGCAGTTTTATTTTTCTTGCGAACAAAGCCTTACTCTAAATCCGAAATCACCACTTTTTATGACCATTCAGTCCTACCTTAATAAAATACATTTACTAATACTAATGAATGCAAAGGTATCAAAGCTGGACATTAGATTTAAACAGCATTAAGTGCTAGTTTATAAGATAACCATAAACATCTTTAACAACTAAAGAGTCTTGTGTGAGTAACTGTGTTCATTATATATTAAAACATCTTTGCACTTGTCAAAGTATACTGTCATAGTAATCACATTTAAGAAAACTAAACATATTTGTTACTCAGCTTCTGTTGTTCCTTTCATTTCTACTTTAGCAAGCTAGAATTATAGGAGTTATGAAAAAAACTTTACACGTTTTCTTGGAGACTGTTTTATCTAACCTTTATTCCCCCTCTTCCTGGTTCTCTTTCAGATAGCAGTTCTGTGGATGAAAAGGTTTAAAATCACATATTTCCTTAAGGGGTTGTGTATTTTGTTGATGTTTGTCTGTGACTTATTTGATCTGTTTGGTTCCTTCATTTTAGTTGTGAAATGTGCATGTTTCCCAGCTTTCCATTCTTTTGTTCTCCTTTGAGTGTATTCCAGATGTGTTGCATTTATAAGCAGGGTAGCCTCACTGTTGTGCTTATCTTATAAAATCATAGTTGCCAACACAGGGGTCTGCTACTGTCAAACTTGGTGTCTGGATTTTTGCCTCTGACTAGTTATCATCTACACTGCACATACTCTGGGATTTAAAGGGCAGCCATACTTGGGAGGCAATATCTGATATCTTCTCCGGGGTTTTACCAGTGTTTTTCACTAAATGCTGAATGCTAATCACATGTATTTCAAAGCAAAAATTAATGTAGCTTTGGCCTGGAGCTGACCCTGCTTGACATTTTTCATATTAGGTGTTATATGTACGATGCAGTTAAAGTCTATCCAAAATCTCTTGGCAGAAACTGAGTAACTAAGCTTTTTTTTATTCTTCATTAAAGGCTCGAATAGTAAGTGGAAGTTCTTTGGATGCTTCCAAGTTTTATGCAATCCAGGCATTTGGCGGGTAAGTATAGTTATGACCATGAAGTTTGTTATATATGCAACGCTGTTTCTTAATATTATTCTTAATATCACTCTCTGAAGTTTATAACTGTGTTCAAATGTCCTGAGAAAATTGAACTTTTGCATTGTAACAGGAATATGAAATAATAGATTTCACTGTCCTACATCTTTTCCATAAGTCCTCTAAGACCAAAAGAAATTGATGAAATGTTCAGCTGGACAAGTTCACCAAGAATAAAAAAATTCTGTTCTTTCAAATCTGTATATATCAAATGTTCTTTTCAAACCCATACACTGTATTTCAGCCTTAAATCTGCATTTCAGGAAACTGACTGGCTTTGCAATAGGCTTCTAATATTTAAGATCAAGAAAATGACAGGAAAAATGTGTTGTCTTGTTGCTGAAGAAAATGAACATGGCAGCTTACACATTTAAGTCTATCTTATTCTTGCTGGAATCATCTTAAATTCCAGTCTAGGGACTTCCTTCTCCTTTTCCTTCTGTCTTGAATCCCATTCTTCACTTCGAGTTGCATACCTTTTCTTTACAAAAAGTAATTTTACTGTGAAAGCATATGGATGCTGTATATTAGCTATACACTTCAAACTATCAAGAATTATACATTGTTCTCCTGCTAGTGTGGGCAGGCAGTTTTCCATGGTAACATTCTGCTTCAGATGTAAGGTACTGAGACAAAATTAGCTAATTTACCTTAAATGTTTCCCTTTGCTCTTCTTTGAGTTAAACTATATTATGTAGCCTAGATACCATTATTTTTTCACCTCAATTTCCTCTGCCCTCTTTTCTGGATACAAGGGAATAATTGAACTGCAGTTCATTTGTTTAATGTATTTCCCAGAATGCTGTAGAAGAAATAATTACAGTAACACTTAACTGCAGTAGTTAATTTTGTTTAGTTTACTTTATTATTATTATTGCTAGACAACTCGGTAGAGATAAATGAGCATCATCTAACTTTGAGTGGGTTAGGTAATTCCTGTAGTCTTTATCATGCTTTAGAAGTTTTTTTTTTCTTTTGGGGCTGGTAATAATTCCACCAAGACAACAAAAAATAGTAGTGAATGTTTAAAAATACAAATCATTTTAAAAGAGAAACATCAAGGACAATTATTTTTGTTTATTTGAGGGAAATGATATATTTAAGTTGATTGATAACAGGTGAGAGCTAAGATTTTGTCAGGACCATATCTCTTAATCAACCATTCTATCTATTTAATCTAATCTAATCTACCATTAGCCAAAACATCCTTCTTCTCAGATAGGGTTTCCAGTGCTCTCCTGCACTTGCTCTTCCCATCGCTCTGAAATTCTGTAGGAGCTAAAAGCAGTACGTATCTGATGAGACTTTTGCTTTTGATACAAAGTCTGTCTCAGTCCAGAGGCCTGGCAACACATTGGCTATGGAAGACCCCAGTGTACCTCAAAGGTGGAGACTAGCTTAGCACGCCCAGATCTCTGTCCACAATGACCCTGCTTCTAGATACCATCTCCAGTTTCAGAGTTCAGTAGGTTGACAAATTATCTGATAGGTCACTAGCCAGAAGATTTAGCCTACTTGTTGGCAGTGCTCAAAGAACTTAGACCTGGAGTGGGTGGAGAGTTGAAGTATCTTGGAAGTTCCAGACGTGTAACAATTTGGAGAGATAAATAAAGGTGCTCAATTTTTGTGTGGACAATGTTTAAAAAAATCAGTCTGTGCAATTATTGCACAATTTTCAGCTTCATTATTTTGCAGCAGAGGATTGATGTATTTACAGTAGATGACAAAAATGCCAAGATATTAAAAACTTATAAAAATGAAGAGGAGAGATCTCTAATGCAGAGGCCACAAAACTCTTGACCAAACAAATCATATGCCACCAGTCTCATAAATGTTTGCTATACTGGACTTTTAGAGATATTTAATTCACTTGTTTCTTTATTCTCAGCAGTATTTTGAGTGTTGGACAGCTTCCTACATTCACCATCTGGATTCTATGATCTTTTAGGCTGTATATAATTTTTCCCTGTGTTAATAGGACTACAGTAGGGCCTTGCTCTGTTTGTATATTGGAGATTATTGATGCTCGCCGAGGTACCACTCGGAAGTAAAACTGTTAGAGAGATCATATATTTTGAGTTTTGACTGATATTAGTTTTGCAGTTCGATCTGGGAGAAATTCATCCTTAAACAAGTTGAGAAAACTCCCATTGTTTTCTAGATTTATGTGTGTGGCCATAGTAGTACAACTTCTACCAATTTCTTTCATATCATAAATATTTTGTTTTTTGGTGGGTGGTGTGAGCAGATCTGGACTGGATTGTTTGATGACTAAAACAATACTTTGTCTAGTATCTGGGCCTACAATTCAGTGTTGTGATGTTGTTTGTTTGTTCTAGTTGCTTCATCCTGATTTCCATATGCACAATGTTTACCTTATCTGAAAGTATACTGATTGTTTTTTCTGCATAGGAATAGTATTATCTGAAGGAACTTTTTTTCTGTTGACACATTAGTGTCCTAAATACTTATCCTAAAGATTATTCCATAATGAATTAATTCTCCATGAAAATATTTACCATAAATTATTCACCAGTATGTCTGTGTTAATGTAACTCTTGTAGTAGACCCTTCATTGAGTAGGTGTACTGTCATCAAGAGGTTAGAATAAAAAGAAAGCAATAGGATTGCAGTAAATTGTGTCATTGTGTACCATAAGGTATCATGTACATCATAACACAGAAGCTGATGCTGGCGCACACCCCACCCATTTAGAGGTTTTGGATTTACTTTGCTTTTTGAAGTTGTAATTAATTGAACAATAATGGACAGGGGTTTGCTGGAGCATCACATGATAGTTGCTTGCACTTAGAATAAGTGCAAATCAGCCACACAAAGAATTCAGCATTGTTTATCATCGGTGTTACTTTATCCATTTCATGTCCTAAGAATAAACAATCACGATTAATGCCTGAGCAGTGAAATTGTTAGTGAATTTCCCCAAAATTTTCGTCATCATTATTATTAGTATACTCAGTGCCAAATATAATAAATAATGCTGATGGGAGGTAGTTGGGATCCCCAAATAAGTAATTTTAATCAATAGATATGTTACTTATAACTAAATGTGTATTTAGCATCTCTCTGAAACAAGTACAGTTTCTTAGGATTTGCAGTTCAGAAACTTCTGTGTTTGTAGCCTCTTATTTCTCATTCATATTAATATCATATCTGAAATATTACAGTACATAACTAATATATGTATAAAATATACTTTAATAAAACTGAAGTTAATTTATAATTCTCTTCATTTTCTCTTCTTTGTCACGGATCGTGTAGACACACATGGGCTTAATTTTCTTCATGTGAGTGGTCCTACTGAAGCCAATTGAACTGCTTATGTGTACAGGATTAAAGATTCATATGAGGGTTTGTAGGATCTGTGCCTAAATTTGCATACTTTGTACGTTTTTTCCCTGGCTCCTTTATCTTATGCACCTTCATTACTTGTTGGAAGTCAATTTTTTCGTTTACTGATACAGAATAACTTCCTTTGTTTATGAAGTAGGTCTTTCACCATTTTGAATAGTGCTATGAACCATTCAGGTGCCACTTAATTGCAAAGCATGCTCAGAAGATTTGTATTATGCTGATGTACGGCACTTCTTTAATTAACTTTAAAAGTGATCATATTTTCCCACTCTTGACCTCGTTTGAGTCTAGTCTATGTAGTTCATCTCCATGGCATTCACTGCTTCTGAAGTGTCATCTATTAACCATTTGTATGCTTCAGCTAATGGATAAGTATTATATGGATTAATAAATAAGTGCTTAGCAGCTTTGGAAATTCACAGTTCCTGATACTAAAGTGTTAATTTTGAGAAGCAGTGTTGGCTTTTTTGTTTTGCATGTTCCCCTCCTTTTAAATATTCATCTCTGCACTCATCAATTGGAATCATGCTGTCACTTATCAGTGCAGATGGATGAACTATTCATAGCAAATAATTTATTCCGTGAATGTAGCCCTTCTTTGCGGTTTGTGAATTTTTTATCCGACATTGATTTAACAAACATGTTCATGATTCAGAAATGTTGGACAAACGTATACAAACGTACTTCAACCTAAGGGATGTTCATGAACTATTTGGTCTTCAGCTATTTGCTATTTGTTGTGGTATATGAGTGGTCATATAGCTCACATGGTATTGTTTCTGCTCCTTGATTGGATGGCTGAAACTTTTATGAACAGAATGGGAAATTGGAGATTTTAAGGTGGCGATGCAAACACACATTCTTGCACAATCACTGTCACACAAATATTCAAGACTTTTGCTTTCCACAAATATCCTTCGGAACAACACATCTCTTGTGCTGAATGTTCACAGAAAACAAATGTAAATGGTTTTGAATACTGTCAAATGTTTTGATTTGAAATTATGTGTTTGAATACTTTCCTGAAGTATTTCCCCAGCTCTCATTTAGAAAGTGATGTGGGAGTTCTTAGGTTTTGGCCTTTCTCAAGTTTTGTGGTTTTATTCTAATGTGAATGTTTCACTTGTTCATTGCATATGAAGGATGTGTGTTATTCTTTTATTTCTATTGCTCATTTGGGCCAAAATAATATCCTATTATATGTTTTTAAAATTCAGCTAGCATCCTGCACTGCAGAGATTTATTTTAGTTATTTTAATTGAGCATATGTATCCCCTGTGTCCATAAAGTTGTTTACTCTTGATATGTAGATGCTTCTATGTATGGAGCATGGGAATTTGTTTGTGTTAGAGATGCTGTGGGTACTTGCTCTGAATTGCATGTACAACAAAGCAAAAAGTTATTTGCCAGTCCATGGGAAGGGGGTGAGTATTTTGCTATTTGCCCCCTTACCTACCCATAGGCCTGTTACCATTTCTTCATTGATCATACTTTTCACTTATATCTCCTCTTCAATTTACCTTTTTGGAAGATGTTTTGCTGATGTTGAAATGCTAATTCACAAAGAACATTCTTCCTGAATCAGTACTTGTGTAAATTACATTTGGGAATAGCGTATAAAAGGAGCATCTGCTAGATTTTTTTTTTATTATTATTATTGTTCATACATATCAAGTGTAATTTATGTTTGATTCTTTTCTGGAGAGATGTTGTCTTTGGTTTCACCTGGATGCCTGATGGCAAGGATGTCAGAGAATGATCATTTTACATTTACATCATTTGGCCTAATCCATTTTGGAGTTTGGCAATGGTGCACAGATGGAGCAATGCACAGACCTTTATACATTTACCTTTTCTTAGATGACATCTTGAATATGGTGAATCTTTAACTTATTTGATTTCCATTGTGCTTGCAGCTCCAATATAAATATTGGAAGGCCTAGAAAAATCAATGAGTATTTTATAGAGTCATAGCATGCTACATGTGTACCAAGTGACCTAACGCAGCCTGTGATATAAAGAAGGTCAGACTAGATGATCTAATGGCCCTTTCTGGCCTTACATTCTATTAAACTATGAAAACAGATACAGAATATAACTTGAAGTTTCTATTCTATCTCAGATATTCAAAACCTTTATTTTTTTGGACCAGAAGATTGAGTGCTGTTCTTTCTATATCAGGGATGCAGTCCCATGCTCTGGGTGTCCCTAAACCTCTGACTGTGATGCTAGGACTGGAAGACAAGGGATAGATCACTAGATAATTGCCCTGTTCTGTTTATTCCCTTTGACGCATCTGGCATTGGCCACTGATGGAAGACAGGATACTGGTCTAGATGGACCATTGGTCTGATCCATGGCCATTCTTATGTCATATGCACAGTTCCTCTGGTGAACATTGTGTTTAATGGTCCATAGTCTCACACACACAAATACTGATGCTTCTTTGTTAGACTTGGCAACTGCATTCTTTATGTTGGCACTGATAATTTAGCTATTCAATTAAGTATTTTCTTGGTATTTTTCCAATGAAAAGTGCATCATATGCAATCTAATTCGTATATATTAACTGTTACAGGCAGTTTTCAGCAGAACTGTCCAAGGATTAAAAATATGATAATAGATGTCAGGGTGATTTTAAAGTCTGTTCTTTACAAGTGTTAGGTGTATCCTTTTCTCAGTGCATGAGGATTTATGCTGATAAGAGTCATATTTCTTAATTCATACTCTTCAGGATGGAAATATTTCAGTAATGAGACAGGAAAAGGCATGAAATATGTTGTTAGGCATAAATCTGAAGGCTGAGTGCCCTCACTGTATGTAGGTATGAATTACTAGAGCCATGTTCTTTCAATAGATAATCTTTTATGAGAAAAATGTGATAATATCAAATATTTTTTAAATAGCAGTGTGAGGTGATGAAACTCATCAGTTAAAAGTCCGGCAGTAAATCCAGCAGAAGTCACAACTTAAACTTTGATTTTTTTCAGCAATGAATTGTGCTATATTGCAGACCTGGCTCAAAATTTTTGTTAGTCATTTAAAATTCATATCTTTCTCCTAGCTCTTGCCCTCGTTACAGTATCCTTTTATGTAACATTCCTCTAGATTGCCAACTTTCTGTGCTGATAAATTACTATCTGTGGGTGAAATTCTTCGTTTTTACTAGAGAGGAGACAAAACTGAAACATGATTTGAAACTATCCCAAACTTCAGGGTATTTAAATTTGAAACCCCAGATTCAAACTCACCCTTATGTTTCAGTCAGATGCAAAACCAGAAGGAGCTTCTTTTCAGGTGTGGATATTGCTAGAACTTCTCCAGATTGGTTGTAATGCAGTACTGCAGCTGATCTTGCATGATTTCAGACATTTTGAGATGAAATCTCATGACAGTAGCTCACTGCCACTGACTCTGAATCAAAACTCTAGCCCAAATATAGCACTATAGCCCAAATAAACCTGATCTGGATCCAAACACTGTTTCTTTGTTAGGGTTGCCAGGTGTCCGGTTTTAACTGGAATACCCGGTCGAAAAGGGACCCTCCCCACCCCAGTGAAAATGAGTGAGTGAGTGAGTGAAGGTGGGGGAGTGAGAGTGTTGGAGGGAGGGGGGATGGAGTGAGCAGGGCGGGGCCTCGGAGAAGGGGCAGGGCAAGGGTGTTCAGTTTTGTTCCCTTAGAAAGTTGGCAACCCGTTCTCTAATATTTAATAAAACTGTGTGCTGTACTTCTTCATTTATTTACTGAGATCAGTAGGAATTCTAAATTGTGATTAGTGCAAAATGAATCTTTTTTTTAAAAGCCAATTTTGTTCTACCTTTCTGTTTCACTAGTATGTGACTTATTTATTTTTTTAAATCGTGTTTCTAGTGCTGTGTTATAGGTATTTATTTACCTTTATTTGAGAAAGAACAATAAAAATACAGTGGCTGTAAGATTTGCTAGCAGAGCCATTGCTCTGCACTAACCCTGAAAAATACTTTCTACCGTGTCTCAGCTGTGCCTCTTAAGAATCTCTGAAGCTGTCCATCCTTTGCCTTTTTGGCAGGCATTAGATATTGCTAGCAATGTTATCAATGCAAATAGCATTGCAATATAAATAAAAATAAATATGTAGTGACATTTAAGCATTTCCTTAAAAGTGCAATCAATCACTGTCCAACCCTAGCAACCTGCTTCTCTTCACGTCAGGAGCACATCTTAGTGTTCATCATTACATTATGAGAAATGTTTAGGAGCAGCCAGTTGAGTCCCATGTTTCAGATTTACTCCCTCTCTAGAGACCCTGGGTTTAGAATCTATGTTCTTCAGGCTTCTGCTTCTTTTTTCCCTTTGTTCCCCTCTTTCTTCCTCTATCCCCTCCACACACACACACCCCTTTTTATGTTGTTACTTTTCACATTGTGCTGTCATTTTCCTCCATGTTTTCTACCCCTTCTACTGTCTTAAAAAACATGGTAGCTGCTTTTTATAATAACTCTTCTAGAGTGTTTCGTCTCTTTATTTCCATGGGAATGAACAACAGGCATTTAAAAATGTGCACAACAGTGGATCTAAGCTGATATAGAGTAATGTGAAAAGAGCTCTCCTATAAAATACTGACCCACTCTGTTCCATCCAACCTCTCAGGCAGAACTTGAGGACGTGATAACGTCTATTCTAAGCCTAAAGTTAAGTCATTGTCCCTTTGCAAAGCATAAGATCTTTGGTGTCACTAAGGGAGCATTGTTGAACAGGTATAGAAAGTGCAGAGGTGGTGTAAAGCCCAGGTCATGGCCCAACACATGCCTTGCCCAGGAATGTCCTTCACATGCTGACTGGTCCTTTAAGGGAGTTGGGCTCAGCCTTGGCTGTGATCTAGTAATTTACCTCAGTTGATCCTGATCTGGACTCATTTAAAATGAGTGATCCCAGCCATGGAAGAGTCAGAGAGAAGGAAGAGAATTCAATGAGGGGAGGAGATTCAGGAGAGAAGAGGCAGGGAGTCCCTACTCTCTAGGAAGGGCCTGTTGAAGGCAGGCAGAAAAGGGCCACAGGGATGGAGTTGGTTCCTGAGTTGGGCCCTGGAAAAGGGGCAGGGCACAGTGAGATAGTCCTGGAGGTCAGCATTCCAGGGGAGGAGCAAGGAGGTAGGAGGACCTAGGGAGAAGCCTGGAAACCAGAGGGAGAGGCTGTATTAACCACAAGCTACTGGAAAACAGCACAAGGGGCTTGGAGGTAGTAAGAGGTCCAGGGAAATAGTAGCACATCTGAAGGAGCTGATCCAGCTGTTCAACACAAGGTCCCTGGGCTGGAGCTCAGAGCAGAGGGTGGCTCTTGGTTCCCCTACCACCCCAAGGAAGGGGCATAAAACCCCAACACAAAAACTATTAAGCCCAGATGAGGGTGAGGACTGAGGCAAGAGAATGAGTTGAGGAGTAGCCCGATAAGGGATGCATGGATCTCTGGTAGGGATGTTGTTACACCAGAAGGGGTCCAGAGAAGATGCATCTTGGCCAGAGGGCTAAGTCATGGATGAAACAGACCATCAAAGGGCCAAAAAGGAGCTCAACATGGATGTGAATGCTCCTCCAGTCATGACCAGATGCCGGGGGATGCTGCGGTGGTGAGTAGAACCACTTACATCCCCGGTCTCAGGTTGCAGCACTGGAAGCTCAACTCCCTTGCACTTCCCAGTACCTTGAGCCTAACTATGACTACCTCCTCTGTGGGTGTGTTTGGGAATGTAAGTGGCTCCGTTGGCCACCATCGTGCACACACTTGGGATGGGCTGTACAATGTTCCTTGAAACTCGGGATCTGTGAGATGATGAGGGAAATTCCAGTCAAGTACTCTCCCCTGAGAATGCCATTGCCCCAGTTCCAGACATACACATCTAGTAACGTCTCAGCTCAAGCATTCAAACTGATCTTAAATATTGTGTTAGATAATGGGACTATTTCTAAGATTCCCAGACAACAAATCATAAAGAGCAATGTAGATCAAACCCATTACCTTGAATTGCACCCAGGACTCTTTGGATAAATCGGAAGTCCATGCAATCAGTGAGCTATTCAAACCTGTGGATGCTTTTCTAGTAGCTCTGAATTCGCTCCCTGTGAGTCTTCCCTTTCCTCCCTGCAACCTATGTCTCTCAAATAATCTCCCTCGTCTCTCCTTTTTTTCACTGCAACATTCCAATAGGTTCCCATCCTCTCTTCTTTCCCCATGAATCTCCAATAGGCTCCTCTCTCCTCCTGTCTCACGAACCTTCAGGAGGAAGGCTGTGGCTGTTTTGTGTCTCCTAGAGTATGCAAGGTTTGAATTCACTGGATGTACAAAGTGAATTATGAAACTCTCAGGAAGGAGATGTAGAGAATTCACGGGAGTATTCTGAGATCTAATGGAGTATTGTTGGGAACACTGGCTCTGTAGGAAGGTTGATGGGTAGAGATACATGGGTTATGGGAAATAAGAGAGCCATATGCACATTGGTGTTGAGGAGAGAGGGAGTCTTTATGTGAAGAAATTAAAACCTGAAAGAAGTTTGGTGTTTGAAGGAATGGGAGAAGGTTCAAATGGAGTCATCTCTTTAGAACAACTTCACCCATATCTAGGTTTAATTAAATCAAGACCTCTAAGAAAATGATTAACCAAAAGTGCTTCAAACTCTGCATTAGCTAATAGGGAAGAGAGAGGCAAGCACATAATGTTTCTGCTACTACCACATTATAGGCAATATTTCACTATTGATAGGCATTAAATCACATGTCTCAGTAGTCTGCTGGTAAAGACACTGCTTCAGATAATTCACTCGCCCCTACTTGAGTTTTGCCATAAGGAACTCATTAATTTCTATCAAGGAAAACAGATATTTTTGTCAGCCTATTGGATTCTTACAGGAAGGGTTCCCTTTATGATGAAAAAAGCTGATAACATCTTGCCTTTTTGATCTCATGCTGTTTTGTCATTTATAAGTTGATCCATGAAAATGTCTCCTGAGTAATCACTGTACAATTAGAAGTGGATTGGAAATGTTGTAACTGGGAATGCATATTAAACAGTAAGGATGCTTAATGCAGATATGCAACAAAAGAGATTTTAGGACACTAATTTAAGTTAAAAAAATCAACATTTACTATGTCTTCTCACTTTAATTAGCAATTGTCTCTCACATTCTTATTCTTTATCTAATTCCTTATACAAATGCTTCTAATTGCTCCTATTTTTGCCTATGTAAATTGTTCATTCTTTATCTGATACAACTGCATACCTCCCCCTTCTTGTATTTGGCACTGACTCAGATATTCTGCTAACATCCTTCCATTCTGTTCCCTTCCAAATATTGTATTTGTATTTCTGTGAGATTCCTTCTCATCATAATTTCTAAGTTTCTATATTTATTTATTTATTTTTTGATTGAGATAAAACAGCCTGTATATCACTTTTGGTTGTCTCTTGCCATACATGCTGCATTTATATTGTAT